>NC_056738.1:278940801-278958301 GCF_019279795.1 Protopterus annectens | reverse complement strand
GCTGTCAGACCCTCATTAGTTAAAACTGATCAGAAATCAGTCATCTTCAAGCTAGCGCTAAAACCAGAACTCAAAAAGGGTGAAATCAAACTAGAAAACTTCACCAAGGCAAACTACATCCTCCTAGGTGAAGGTATAAATGCATTCCAAGCCCCACCCCAAACTCGAAGTGGTAACTATGCCAAAGCTTATACTAAAGGACTGTACAATCACTTGTATAATCACAATGTATAAAGTTACCTGTACCAGAAAGAATCAACAAACTTTGCAATAAATGCAAAAAGCTGCTGTCCAAGAAAACAAAGGCAAGGCCCCAACAACGGAAAAGCACCCTCCTCAGCCTCAGTGGGCAAATAAGAGAACTTGTTAAATCCTCCAATTGAGATAAACTTAGCAAGTACAGCCAAGGATAACCATAAGGCCTTTTACAGCTACTTATGTATAAAAGTTGGACTCAAACATGTGCAGAACTAGTGGCCAATGGTATCACACACACAATCTGCACAGAGATAGCAAACCTGCTAGCAGATAAGTTTGGTGAACATTTCACTCCATTATCCCCTCCTAATTTAACACAAACCTTCCTCCAAACCCCCCACCCTACATATCTGAAGAGCAGACCTCAAAGCCTTGTCCAAGGTGAAAAACACAGCTTCAATGGGACCAGATGACATCCCAGGCTATCTTCTAAACAGGCTAAAACATGAACTAGCATCATCACTAAGTACCCTTTTCAATCATAGCCTAACCACAGGCTTTGTGCCTGAAGAATGGAGAACAGCAACAATTATTCCCCTCCACAAAGATGGCCTAGCAATATACCCAGGAAATTACAGACCCATAAGACTGACCAGCCTCACCTGTAAGGCCATGGAACATATCATTATGGACCTCATAAAAATGCAAGTGACCTCCAAACCTGGATCCTACCCAATTCAGCTTCAAGGGCAGCTCCTGTCTGTTAAATCTGATGGATTTCTTTGAAAATGTGACCAGGGCCACTGATGAGGGCAAAGCTGTGCACACAGCATATCTCTACTTGACAAAGGTTTTTGACACAATCCCACATTCAGGCATTACCGATAAACTTAGCAAACTGAATGTAAACCCCTTCATTGTAAGATGGGTTGTCAACTGGCTCACAAAATGGGTAACTCCACATCAACCAGCCGAACTGTGACCAGTGGGGTGCCACAGGGATCAGTGCTGGGCCCCCTACTTTTGGTAGCTGGGCCCCCTACTGTTTGGTATATACTTCTCAGAAGTTCAGGTCAAAGTTAAGGGGTTGTGACTGACCAAGTTTGCAGACAACTGCAACCTAGGTGCAATCAGTGACTCCCCAAATGATGTTGTATACTCCAGTTGGGTCTCACACATACCAAAAATTGGTGCATTAGTCACGGTCTCAAACTGAATGCAAAGAAATACATCACCATTCCCTTCAGCACAAACAATTTCCCTTCACACTATCAAATCAACAATACTCTACATACCCACAAATTGGTAAGGGACCTGGGATCACAAGTTGACTGCAACCTTAACTTCGACCACCATGTGTCTACTGTAGTAAGGAAGGCTTTCTATGTAGCACACTTGATTACTTAAATGCATCACCTTGACAGCAAAAGGGGTTATAACATCCCTTATAATGCCCCATTTGGCATGTACTGTACTAAGCACCTGCAGCAATTGGAGAGACCTCAGATGTTTCTAACAAAGATGATCAAGGATCTCCAGCATGTGTCTTACACAGACTGACTAAAGTCCTTGTCTTTATACTCCGTATCATTAGACTTCTTAGGGGAGACTTATGCCTGGCCTACAGAGCAATCCAAGACCCAAACCTAATGAACTTGCTGCATATCCGTAAATCAAACGGGACTAGGGCTACCCATTCCAGGGACCTAAATATGTCCTGCGACTTAAATAGGACATGCTGGAGGGGTAGATTTATCTCTCAGCAACTGCTGCATCTTTGGAACAGGTTACCAATTTATGTGAAACAAAGCACCTCTATGACACTGTTCAAGAGGAACCTGGACAAATGGATGGTGCACCATAAATTCTTACTGGGGATAGGGTCCCAACCCCCTGGACATGGGCAGTCATAACTAAATCCATTATTGGGTACTGACTAGCATTTCTATGGTACTATATTGGGAAGAAACAGCTACGCTTAAAATGACATCTGGGTCGATAGCCTAGTAATCTCCTATGATCTCATGATCCTAAGAGTTTTCCTACCCCCTAACAGAATGCTCCTCTGTGGGCTTTCAAGGATCAATGGTCAGCCCATGCTGTTCCTTTGCTGGGCAGACAAGTTCCCTTTGGGAACTTTAAATATTATTTAACTGTACTTTCCTGCTTAAGAACATTATTTTTCCATATAGGAGTTTGTGTTTTAATGGACTGTCATTAGACCTTATTGTACTTTTACATGGAAGCACACTTTTAACTACTTTTAAAGCTGGCAGAAAAAAAGTAGCTGCAAACTATATTTTCATCTGTTTGAAAACTGTGTTCATTTTACGTTTGGGGCTGGTAAAATATATTAAAGTTCTTTTTACTGTGTTTTTATGAGAAAAAAGTGACTTTTAAAAACTTCTAAATTTTACTGCTTGGTTTTTCCAGGAAAGAGGCACTATTTTTTCAGTGAACATGGAACAAACTACTGTTCCCATGGCTGGTCTTTCTTCTAGCCACAAAAAGAAAAAGAAAACATTAAGCAAACAGCATTTTCACTACAGTAGTCAAGCAATTTGCTTCAGCCACAAGTGAGCGACTCTGCTGTGGCCTAAGCTGTTTCCTCAGACCATGCATCTCATACACTGGATCCCTCTGGTGTAACACCTACAGCCACTATGGACCATGGGTTAGTCACATCCTTTGTGGCTGTGGAGGTTCCCTTAGTGGGCAAAGGAGAGCCATTCTTGTTGGTCCTGGGAGAGGGAAGTCTTCTCTGTTTAACTGTGATGATGCGCCTGAACCTGGAGAAGTGGTTGTCAATAACAACTCTATTGGCCCTATTTCCCTGTCAAAAAGAAACAGAAAACTAAACAGGTAACTCTTCCTGCTCAAATTCCTCTGGGCAGGAGTTGTTTATTAGGTCTGCCTCAGGGTCTAATTCAGGTTATTAATCCTTATTATAAAGTGGTTTCTGGTAAAAGAACAAGTGATGTCTCTTCCTGAAGAGATCCATGATACTGAATCTGAGCAGGAAGATGCAGGCTTTTCTGCTCAGATTTCTGATTCAAATTGAGAGGATTGTACAGTATCTGATTGCTCCTCTGGAGGTTTATCTTTCTCTGAGATTATGTTCCAGTGTTTTCTCAGTCCCATAGTAAGTACTATGAATTGCTACAAGTGGAACTTCCAGAACCTTCATCCATTCCTCCATTACTGTCAGCTTTGGAGGATGTGTGTCACTGCTGGCAATTTTCCTGATAGTTAGCCTGCTTCCTCTAAAAATCATCCCAAATCTGACCCAGCAAGTATAGCTTTAGTTAACTCCAATCCTACACTTTCTGACAAGGATGGGAAAATAACTGATCAGTATGGGGGGGGGGTCTATGATTCTGTTACTTTAATTTTCAGAATTCTGAATTATCAGGCTCATATGCCAAAGTTTATTATGAGTATTTGTGAAAGTATTAGGAATGTTTTGTCTGCAGTTTCTTCTTTTGAGGAAAATCTGCTTTAAATGGTTTTGTTTCTTACATTGTACAGGTCACACCTCATTGTTTAAAATGTGTGGTATGGCACTATTGATACTTCTTCCAGAGCTATGGCCACGGGTACTGTTCTAGGAGGTTTGCTTGGATGTATTCTCAGAACTCCCCAGATGATGTGAAAAATCAGATTTTAAATTCTCCTTTGATAGTGCTTAGTTTTTGATCCCTGTGTTGAAGAGGTTATCAAAAAGTTTGAGGAGAGGGATAATATGATACTGGGATCTCAACATTTTTCAGCCCTCTTTTTCAAAAAAAGTTCAAAAAAGAATAAAGGAACTCTCCCAAACTTACAAAAGTAAAATAAGTCATAATGACTATTTAAGAGTCATCCATGCCCCCTAGGCAATACTGTTTTCCCTTCCAGAAAGTCTGAATCTCTACTATTCTCCTTGGTAACAAATAGTTTCAGACAAATGGGTTCTGAAGATTATTCATCATGGTTACAGACAACAGTGGGAGATAATTCCTCTTTTGGGGGGGGGCAATTCTTCATCTGTCAGATCAAACTCCTCTACTTCCCTTAGTCTTTCAATATATGTTATTCCAGGGAGTAACAGATCCAGTTCCTTCTTCCCAGTTTGGGAAAGGTTTCTACTCAAGGATGTTCTTGGTGCCCAAGAAAGAAAATGCTTGGTGAACAGTTCTGGGTCTTTCTTTCCTAAACTTGTTTGTGATAGTGCCCAAATTCAAAATATCACTTCACAACCAGTTACCTTTTCTTCCTCTTTTAATTTTCCTTGGAACACTAGACTTAAAAAAATGCTTATCAATACATCCTTGTTCATCCAGACATCAGACTTTTCTTGAATATTGCGTGTCTGGATCACATCATCAGTTCTCTTCCCAACCATTTGGACTATCTGCTGTACAAAGAGTGTTCACAAAGTGTCTAGCTCAAATTATAGCTCATTGCAGGCTGCAGAGTATCCACATTTTTCCATATTTAGATAACTCGCTTATCTTTGCAGAGTCTTTTTTCAAAGCGTCAGGAATCTCCCTCTTGTGTGAGAGATCTCTTACACAATCTCAGAGTCTAAGAGAACATTCAAAAGTCTTTCTTGACTCCTTTACACAGGATTGTGTTCATAGTATGTCAACTAGACACCTCAGTTCAAAGAGCTTTTTGTCCACAAGAAAGAAAATAGATCTTTATTGAGATCTATTTCTAAGATTTTCCACTGCAACTTCATTCAATGTGAGTGAATACCTCAGGGCTTGGGTCTCATGGCATCTATAATTCTCACAATACCCCATGCAAGACTTCACATGAGAAAGGTACAGTGCTAAAGCTTCCTGTGTAATTTTATGGAGGTGTGCCATGTTGTCAGATGTGCAAATGAACGTGGAATCATCTGCATACTGCATAGGGAGGTGTGCTGTGTAGTTGTGTGGAGGGTGTTGGTGATAATGTTAAAGAGGAGGGAACCAAGGATAGAGCCTTGTGGGACACCGGTGGTGACTGGGAGTTATGGAGACAAGGTGGAGTGCCATTTTACTGATGGATATCTATTGAATAGGCAGCTTTTGAACCACAGAAGGGTGGGCTGAGAGAGACCTAATTAGAGCATTTGAAGTAGACGTTTGCTGTGACAATCTGTTGAAGGCTTTAGACAAGTCTAGAAATAAGGAAGAGACTAGATTGCCATTATCTCTAGCTTTATTGATAGTATCTATATACCTTAGAAGTGCAGTATTAGTAATATGGGAATGGGAAGGACAGAAACTATGTTGTGTGGGGGTTAGAAGCTCTTCCTGCGTGATATAATGTAGCAATTTTGTTTTAATACATTCTAGAGGATTTTGGAGAGGGGAGATAAGAATGTTATCATTCTAAAGTTAGTAATGTCTGTGGAATATCCTCCTTTGTGCAGTGGGATAATGTGTGACTTTTTTTCTAGAGAGATGGATGGAATGTGGGATTCCTGGATTGTCCTATTAATGACTGAGACAGAGTAGATAATGCTATTGGCTGCTATTTTACTCGCTTTGAAGGTCATCAGAGGAAGTAGAACATGTTTTGAGTTTAAGGGTAGTTTTATATAGGATGTGGGCATTGGTTTGAAGGTGAAAGTGGATGTAGTGGTAAGTGGTTGCGGTTGAGGTTGGGTTAGGGTTAGATGTTGGGGAATACTTAATTAGAAATGCGAGAGGGTTTAAGGTTTAATTTATGTCTGGGATGAAAGAGTTTTTAATGGCTGTCCGGAATTTTTTTAGAATTGTGTTAATTATTATTCTGAAAGTTACAATAATATAATTTTTTTGTCTTTATTAATTTGCTTTTTAGTATGATTGTGCAGCATTCTGAAGTTTTCAAGCCATTCTTTCCATGCTTGTTCTCTATCCTGCATTAGCATTCTACTGTTTTTGGACCGCCAAATTGCACTATTTGTTTTTAGTCTCTTCCTTCTAGGAGGTGAAAGACTATTCAGGAAAGTTTTATTGAATTCATTTACAGCATCATCTAAGGGGAGGATCCTTCAGGAAGTTCCAGTTAATAGGTGATAGGGTAGTAATGAACATTTCTGGGTTAAACTTGGAGAGGTTCCATGCTGTTTTCTAAATATGTTGTTTAGGTAGATGTGTGAGATGTCTAAGTTTAATTTCTCCAAGTCGTTTGGGTTTTTAATACTATAAAAGGAATGGACCCCATTCCTAAGTCAAAATATGGTTAAAGTTCATGAAATTAGTATTGCTTCAGTCTTTGATGTTAGCCAAAAGTGCTCTTTGCAACACCCACAATGTGCCAAGAACTGACTCCTTTCATACAGAGTTACACGTATTGATAGCATATCTAAATAGTACTGTAAATTATTTTAATGAGACCCAGTGCTTTTACTATTACTGGAACTGTCTAGGTATCTTTTTTCCAAATTGCCTTAGTTTATGTCTACAAATTCTAGGAGTTTTCCATACTTGCAACTATATTTATGCCTTTACCACAGTTCTTGCCTTCTCATCTGATCATTCGCCTTATAGTCGTTCTTTTGTTTTTTTTGGCACCTTCAGTTGCTGGCTGTTTTTTTTTTTATATTTCTGATTTGATTTCCATTCCCACCTGCCACTGATATGCTTCTGCTAAACTAAGCAGGGAAGTCATCCTAGACTTGTTTTCTTCATGTTTTAAAACATTCACTATGTTTGGACTCAGTGAGGTCAGCAGATATGCATGCATATCTCCTTAAGAATCAGGATTATGTAATGTGTGTATACACTGATTTTTATAAATCATTTGATAAGCATGAAGCATTTCTCTTGTTTTCCTATCCAAATGATCCATTACCCTTGGGGCCAGTCAATCACCCCAAAACTACGTTAGAACAGGAAGAGCAAATTAGTTTATAACTTAAACTTTGTTCCTAGATGTCATGCCATTTTCAGTATTAATTTTAGTCTTCAAAAATATGCATTACTAAGTTTTATTCGCATTTGTTCATGTTTTATTGTAGATCCTTCATGAATTCCCAAATATTTATACTCTCCCTACTTCTCAAGTTTCTCTATATCAGAGACTGATATTTTCTTGGTGCTACAGCTTTCCAGCTTTAAAGGTTGCTTTTGTATATTTAAAATATCAAATGACGTTCTTATATCAACTGAGAAAATTTTGACCACCTGCTGCAGCAGAACAATACAGTTTTAAATCATCCACAATAAAAATATGAGAAGTCTTTATACTTAGTTGTTTTCTGTGAGCCAAATTGTAACCATAATCTCTTAAGCAGACAGCTTAATGGGTTAAGGGCAAGACAAAAACAGCAGCAGTGGTAAGGAGTCAACCTGGAATACACCCCTTTGCTTAGCTGCAAAGTGGTTTGCCACTGCTTCATGGTCACTGTAATTTAATCAATCAATGTAGGGTGTATTGCATACATTTGCAAGCACTTTTTATCCATGAATGTAGGATACTATCAAATAATTTTCTGCAGTCTTTCCATGCCATGCCATGCCATGCCATACTTAAGATTCTTCCCTTTTGTACAATTCTCCATTATGACTTTAACAACAAATGATCCCTTGTTCTATATGACTTTCTTTTATTACCCTTCTGTTCTATTGCCATGGTTGAATTTTGTTCTGAATGACTATAAACTCTGTCAGCATCAATTCCAGTGTGTAGTTTATACATTGTCTGAAGGCAAGTTATTGATCTATAGTTTTTAGGATAGCTTGCAGGATCACTCTCAAGGAAGAATGCCTTTTTTCTTGTTGTTAACCAGGTTGGTGTCTGTACAGGGTGCACATATAAATAGTTCTTACTGAGGGCTAAATCTTAATGTAAAGATGTTGATACTTTTAGCCAGAAGTTAGGTACTGCATATGTGCCTGGGATTTTCCATTTAGGAGATTTTCTTAATTTTGTTTCAGTTTATCTGGCTGCTACTTCATCCCATTTCAAATCCTGCACATCTGAACTTCTTACTGTTTCTTTTACTACTTCTATCCATTTAGCATCTTTTAAGTTCCACAGGATCTGCAAAGGTACATTTCTAAAATGAGTCCATTTCTTCTTTTTTGGTAGTGTTTCTATTCCTTTTGCCTTGTTTCCCAATTCACTATCATTTTTTTTTTTTTGGGGGGTCAGCAATAAATTGCTTATTTTTTACTTTTCCTTTATATTTATCTGCTTATCTTCTAAGTTGTTCTACCTATGTTATCTTTACTTTATTATTTGCAATAGTGTACAATAGATCTTGGCCTGTTATGCTACTGAGCATTGCTTTTATCACGTGTATCTTTTTAAGTATTATTATTGATCTGTTCCCTCCTTCTGTACTCTTCTAATAGTGACACTTGCTGTCTTAATTGCTTTACAGTTGTCTCTGTTCGATACTTCCACAATGAGAATTGATTTATATATTTTTTATTTTATTTATTTATTTTACATTTTTGACCGGGCTAGTCTAGCTGGATATATGTCCATTTTCAGTAGAGGCCCGGGGAGAAAAGCTCCACACATTTCAAATAAAGTTCACATCTACAGAAATACATATTTAGAATGCAAATACATTTTCTGTAAAGAAGAGAGAAATAATATGAGGTTGCAAATTTATAAAGTACATATAAAGAAGGCTACACATATTTGACTAGACTTAGTATAATTAAATGAAGTTACATTTAATTGTTGTTAAAGAATAATATCTAAGAAAAGAAAAGAAAATATAGTATAGATGTAGATAAGAAAGGAAGATAAAGAAAAGTGAAATGGAGAAGCAGTTAAGTAATACATCTATAAGTAATATGACATTTTTTAGAGAATGAAGTAATAAGTAAGACTATGATAGAGAGGAAGCATAGTAATAGTTAAGATGAAATAGTTTCAGATATGAGAAACATAGTAGTTGTTCAGATGAAATAGTTTCAGAGATGAGAAGGTAGGTTGATTCAAGTAATAAGGGATAAGTTGGTCAGTCAGGTTTAGAACAGGGGCACATCCAATGTGTTTTCAGGAAGAGTTTAAGTTTATTTTTAAACAGAGTAATTAGAGGGAACTGTGGTAATTTCAGAGGGAAGTAGGTTCCAGGTTTTTCCAATAGAATTAGAAAAAAGAGAGTCTTCAGCTTTATTGTTTGATTTATTTACATATACAAGAAATTTTTGTGAAGATCTTAGGGATTTCAGGTTATCATAGGGGTGAATAAGGTTAGATAGGATGGGTGTTTTGGCAGATTGATAAAGTATTTTGTGGACGATGGCCAGTTGATTAAATTTCTTCCCTTCCTTTCCCTAACTGCTCATACTTTTATGTGAAGACTTCATCTGTTATTAACTTAGCTGCACAATAATATATCCTATTTACTTCTGCTATATCACATGAATTTGATTGTTGTGTTCATTTGGTTTATTCAATTTTGGGTCTTAATGACTTTCTGTAATCTATTTTTTTCACTGGTCTTAATATTTCTATCCATCTCTATTAAATCAAGCAACTCTTCCCTTAGATCATTTTCTTCTACACTAAGGGCATATTCCTTGTTCTCTGTTTTCTGCGGGCATTCTACAGAAAGTTCCAGAACATCATATTCTCTTCAGCTTAATCCTGAGTTATCTATTGCTCTTTCATATGGGACTGACTGGCCTATCACTTCACAACATTGACTGTGTTAGAGTTGCCTGCTTCCTGTTCCTTCCCTCGCTGTGAAACTCCAAATGAACTTTTGTACTGGTTTCCTGCTGAAGTTTCCAAAGTATATTCATATTGTGACTGATCAGATGCTTCCCACTCCACCGGTTTCTCCTTAATATGAGGACTCATTGTTCTATCATGCTGTGATGTTACCAGACATAGATTTTCAACATTAAATCCTTCACTTTGCAGGTATTTTATAACTTAAGTTTCTATTTCTTTAACGTCTCTGTTACTAATCCTCTTTTCTTCTTTCCACTTTTGTTTTTCTTATTTTTTGTATTGTAAAATTTTCCACATCCTTATGCCTTTGCCTGTATTTCTCTTCAGATATCATTGGTGCTGCTTTCTGTAATGAAAAATGTTAACATTTCTTTGTTTTTTGGTTTGGAACCTATGTCTCTAATGGACAGAAGTAACCTGTAAATGGTTCATCTCCCAGGCCCATGCTTACACTTATCAAGGGTATAAAAACTTGTCAGAGATTTGGGTTGGATTGCTAGGGTTAAAAAGACTCTTGTGGTCGTTAGTCTACTAAACATCTATGAGCCTATAAATATTGTGCCATATTAAATCTCTTTCTTTCCCATGTCCATATTTGTTCTTCAAATGTCTCCCAAGCCTTCTGTTTCTCCTTTCTTTGGGGACTTATTGTTCCAGCATGCTGTGACATAACCTATGTTAAACTTTCTTCATTAAATCATTCAATTTGCAGGTATTCCACAACTTCATAACTTCAGCTTCTATTTAACCTCTAACTCATTAATCTTCTGTTTTACATTCCCCCTTTGTGATCTTATATATATTTTTTTGTCTTGTGAAATTTTGCATACCTGGGTGCCTTTGCCTGTATTTCTATTCAAATCTGTTTAGAGTTGTTTTTTTTTTTGTATCATTTAGTTTTGATCTCTCCTTTGCATACGTATTGCACCATATCAGATCTCTCTTTCCCATGTCTATGTTTCTTTTTTATACCTTTCAAAAATCTCTAGATTTTGTTCTTGATACTTCCACACTTCCTCAGTCACTTCTTCTTCCAAACAGCCCAAGGTTTCTTGGTCTATATAAAGTTTTTTATAATTCTGTTATATTAATTAACACAAATTTGCATTTAAAGCTTTTGACAGTTTTTCCTGTATAAGAATGTTTCCTCTAATTTCTCTCTCAATCTTTTTGTATATATTCTATCCAGAATTTCTGAGCTTTTTGCATAATATTAACAATGCACAATTTCTTTCTTAAACTTAATAGTCCACTTTATCATCTTTATGGCTCTTTTTTGGCCTCTATATTTTTGTGTTTATGTGGACTACTACTTCCATCCTCTACCTAAACCTGTCCTAACCCTACTGTAGGTATGGTTCTGTCTCTTGAGGATTCTACACTGTCATTTTTTCCAGTCTTGGCACCAGTGCATCTACAGGATCGGGCACTTTTTTATGCTGGGACTTGCATGCCCAGTAGTCTTCTTTATTTTTTAACCTACTTCTGAGCATGATATATGCTATAAAAAATACGGTCTATGTATCACAGTGTCATATTGGTGAGATTTTGTTAAACAAAACAAGGTCTACCCCATGAAAGTGGATGGATTCAATTCCAGCAATACTACTCTCATTTGCTTTCTGATTTTATCATTTCTCCATTCAGACCTCTATCACCTTTTCACTCAGTCTAGTTGTATAGATTTGTGGATGACCACAGATAGTCAGACATTGTATCAGAGGTGGTATATTTGCTAAGATCTGATAATAGAATTTTGTCTAACAGGAATTTGATGTCTTGCTATAATGCATGGGGTTATTAATTAGTTGTGTGAAACCAAATATGTTCACACTAGATGTAGGGGGGGATATAGTTTATGTCCAAGTAATTGACACTCACATTACCTAGTAGTACTTTTTCTTGCGAAATTGTTATGAATATCCAATGTAGGATATTTTGCAGTACGGTTGTATTGTTGCCAGGAGGGAAGTAAAAAAACAGCAATACATATTTATTTATAGTTGTTTAGTTTCAGGAAATTAATAAGAAGCTTTGCTGAATTAAATTTTGGTATTGGTTTGTTGTAATGGGAAATGTGGCACTTGTTGGGAAATATTAGAGCAATACCACCACCCTTCCTCTTTATATGGCCATTATAGATGATATTATAGGTGGGAGGTGTCATTTCAGAGTTGTTTATGCTGGGGTTAAGCCAAGCTTTAGTTACAGCAAGAATATCAGGCTTATGTTGGGTAATCCATGCATGTAATTTAGCAATTTTATGTCTTATGTTTCTAGCATTTATGGCTGCAAAAGTTAAATTACTGACATTGAGGCGTTGACAGTTGTAGGAATACAGTAGTATGTGGAAAAGAACTGTCTTGGTATTCATTGTGATAGGTGAGGCCAGGATTAGACTGAAATTCTCATCCCAGAAGGATTTAATTTATTGTGGAATTACTGATACTTGTTTTTAGAGATTTTTTTTCACCCAGTTTTGATTTGGTTTGAGTTGAAATGGAGTTATCAATCTATATATTTGGAATAAAGGTGATGTGCCGAGAGTGTACGGAGGAAGTATGAATAGGTGGTTGGGAAGAGTTAGAGATATTTTGAGAGCTATTATAGAGTCACTGTAGGATGACAGATGGCCTGGTAGCAGGAGATGAAAAGAGGATAAGAGATTATAGGTGGGAGGTGTCATTTCAGAGTTGTTTATGCTGGAGTTAAGCCAAGCTTTAGTTACAGCAAGAATATCAGGCTTATGTTGGGTAATCCAGGCATGTAATTTAGCAATTTTATGTCTTATGTTTCTAGAATTTATGACTGCAAACTGGGCACCATAATTGACACTCCATCAGACACAGACATCCTTCAGAAAGGTCTCATAGAAATGGATAACTGGTGCCAGAGCCATGGCCTTAAGCTAAATGCCAAAAAATGTATAGTCATACCCTTTGGGAAAAACAAGGTAACCCCTAATTACCACATAGGTGGCAATCCATTAAACACGGAAGAAGTTATCAGGGACCTGGGGACCCAAGTTGACAGTAACCTCTCTTTTGACACTCACATTGCCAAACTGGTTAGGAAGACCTTCTACATTGCCCACCTGATCATGAAGGGATTCACATCCAGATCAGGAGAGGTCATTGTACCCCTGTACTCTTCACTTATCAGACCAATGATTGAGTACAACGCCCCATTCGGAATGTACCTTAACCGACACCTGCAGCAGTTGGAAAGACCCCAAAAGTTCCTCACCAAAAGGATAAAGGGGCTCAAACATATGTCATACGATGCCCGACTGAAGAAACTCCAGCTCTATTCAGTCGCATACCGTCTGCTCAGAGGTGATCTGTGCCTGACATACAAGGCCATGTCCAACCCGGAATTAATGGGCATGCTCCACCTCAAAAAATCCAAATCCACCAGAGCCATGAGAGCAAGAGACTTAAACCTCAACACGGATATAAATAGGACGTGCTGGAGGGACAGATTCATCACCCAGAGACTCCCTACACTATGGAACAGAATCCCAGTCCATGTGAGGCAGAGCCCCTCACTGACTCTGTTCAAGAGAAATCTTGATGAGTGGATGGGAGATCGTAGGTTTACCCCAGGAATCATCTCTGTATCACTGCTGGACAGAGGCACAGCAAACTAATGGGTATAGTATTCTCATCCTAAGGGGTGGTGAAAGCCACACACACTCTGGCTAGGCTTATAAATGCCCTAGGGCAGATAGCCTAGTATGAACCTATGAACCTATGATAAGCTGAGGAGTAGCATGATTAAGTTAAGGGATCTGTATGTTACAGCTGGCAAGTAGTGGGGGAAGTAGGGTCAAGAAGGAAATGTTGCAGGGTAGAAGGATATTTAGTGGTAACAGGGTCTGAAAGGTGACAGAGGGTAGGTAGGAACGTAGCACTTTCTATGAAAGAAGAGAGCTAGGTAGCCCTTAGATCATCTCTGTAATTTAAGGAATAGAGGGTTTTAAAAGGCCAGAATATGAGAATGTAGGTAAAATAAGAAGACATAAGTTTTTTTGGGAGGACGTAGAAGATAAAATGTAGAAGAGATGGGTGCTGTTGGGGAGGGTTGTCATTATGCAGCCAAAGTAATAGAGTTTCAATAGTATGCATTCCAGTGTAGATTTATTTCATAAGTACTGAATTCACAAACGTTTTCACTAGTGCTGGAATTCAAAAGCATCAATTTTCTAGTACAAAGCCTTACTTATAATTCAGCTCTTGCGGTCATACAGTAGCTTTAATTTTAATGTCCATTGTTGACAATGTGATGTATTTGTTTTTTTTTAATTATTTAGGTTTCCTTCCTAAAAGCAATCTTTTCTTAAATGCATTGGTGCAGTCAAGATCTACAGAGATCTCTAAGACTGGTTAAAGAAAATCTGCCACTGCTTTCACTTCTTCCCCATCTACGTGGAAAGAAATGATAGGACTAGATGCCATAATTGTTTTTATTTTTTTGTGTGTGTGTTTATTTGTATATTGACTGATGGTGAGCAACAAATCAGCTTTTGGACACTGTAACTCAGCATTTTGCATAATACAGTCAGTGTACAGATTGAATAAATAGGGTGACAATAAGCAGGCTTGTCTTACTCCTTTTAAACCAGACAGCTATTTTGTTCTAATTATTGCGTTTTTCTCTATATACAAATCCCTCAGGAGGAACATAATGTGACTCACTGTCTCAGTTTCTCTAAGCACATGACAACATTTGTTATGGTTCACACAGTCAAGGACTTTAGGCTATTCAAAAAAGTGGGTCTACATTATTAACTCGAATGTTTAGAATAGCGAATACAATTCCGTCGACACATCAACGTTGATCTACAAATCAAGCGAACTATCAAACTATCAAAAATGAAGACAATGAACGCATTACGTCATCGAAAGTGCCATTCAGGTAAGTCAAACCCAACTAAATAAAATTATATTAACAGATATTTTTGCAGGGGGCAAATGCCCCTGCACTCCCCATTTGGGGGGTTGTGCCCCCCACACCCCTCCTACTTAAATATACCAACTCCAAGACTGCACTACAGTGGGGAAAAGGATATATTTCTTCATCCCCACGATCATGCTGCTGGCCAACAAATACGTTCAATGTCTTCAAGTTCGATGGTTTGGTAGTTCTCTGAATTTGTAGATCAATGTTTATGTGTCAACAGAGTTGTATTCGCTATTCTAAACGTTTGAGTTAATAATTTAGACCCAAAAAAGTAAATATTCTTCTGGGACTCTGCTGCTTTCTCCATTATCCAACTAATGTTGCCAATTTGCTCTCTGTTGCCACTGCCCTTACAGTTCTCAGTCTCTATATTAGTGGTGTCAGGCTAACAGGATCTTGAACATTACCATGCTAGTATGTGAAACAAGGGAGTTTGTTTTATAATTTCAGTATTATATATCTCCCTTTTTGGGAGCAGAATATCAATTGACCTTTTCTAGTCTTTCTGCCACTGATATGTTTTCCAAATTAATAAGTTGGTAGTATGCTTTAAACTTGGACCTTTATTGGATACCCATGGAATTTAATGTTTTGGTCTAAACACTATCCCGCAAGGCCTCTGATATTCTAAGCAAAAAGGTAAGAGATTATATTGTAATGTAATGTATTTATATGCACCTCCAGATTAAGTATATATACATTAAATTCTGGTATATTTTGCAGAATTGCACTGGTTTTACTTATATTTTTGTTTGTTTGTTAGTTACTTAGTTCACTGGACAGATTCAGAAGTCAAAAGCTTATTTCTAGACTTGTTCAGTGCTGTGCAACAGGTAAGGGAAGGATAAGGGAACCCAAACCTGAACTATAGACTAAGACTTCATAGTAGATCCCATCATAGCATTACTCGTCTGTACAAAACTTTGTAACCTGTTCTGCATCCCTACTACTATTACTTTCCAATGTATACTTCCAAGTTAATCCTTCTCCTATTTCAATTTTACTACATGTTTCATTGTTATAAAATGCGTCAATGATCCTCTGTTCATACAATGCAATACTCTGAATAAAATGCTACTTACATAAGGAAAGGCACCTCTAAGTGTCATAATCATCTAATCAGTCCAAACAGAGTTGAAATTTGTTAGAAGTGATCGATAGGAGGGAGGGAAGAGAGTGCCTCTACTTCAAGCATAGTGGGCCCAATTCCAAAACACTTGTTCTCTATGTAAGTGACCACTTACACTGAGAGCTGGTCTTTTGGAATCTGGCCCCCATCGCAAGCCTGTTTACAGATAGGCCTTGTAGAAAAGTCAGTCACTTGCTCTGACAGCAAGTTTTCAAAATCAGGGCAGACTTGCACTGAGAGTAACTCTTTTGGAATCTGGCCCAATATATGGGTAACACAAACATTTGTGTATTATTTTCCTTTTAAAAAATACTTCTGCTTCTAGTTAGCTTTAACATTGGTTCAGCACTGTTACATTATTAAAGATAATGCCCTGAACCAGGGCTGGCCTTAGGTAAACTAGTGCCCCAAGTGAGGGGCTTCATGTTCCTCTTCTCCTGCCACCCACTACCCCAATGCTATTACCCAGTGCCGCCAGCCTGACCACCCCATCCAGATTACTTTTTTCCTGCTTTTTTCACATTTTTTTCTTACTCTTCAGGCTTTTTTTCCCTGCTTTCATTCCTTACTTCATTTATTCATTCAATACACTCTAACTAGGCAAGACAGCACTGTAATAACTATGGAAGGAATAACAACATTAAGTTGCTAGTCCATTAGAAGCCAAGGGGTGTACAAGATACTCTGATGTGCATTTTATGTGTTCATCTAATTAATGGCCCAAACAAAATTATGTTTAAATGAAGAAATTCAGTCTTGCTCTTTAACCTTGCTTTTTCCTGAATCCTTTCAACACATCTTCAGTGACCCAGACTACACTGTAATAAATGTGTAGGAAATAAGTGAATTAAGATGGGGGATTATGGGGTTATAGCACTTTTTCTAACTTTTTTAAATCCAATGACAGTTTGAAGAAAAATCACGAGAAAGGAAAAAAAAGTTTGACTTTTTTATTTAAAGGAAGAAATAAGTAGTATCCAAGGCTGAATGCTCAAAGCTGACAGAAGAACAGTTCACAATAAACTCAGCAGAGAAATTCTTGCAAGGATACATACATCATATCTGGGAATAATACCTCTCTCTCTACACCCACTAAAAGTGGTGATAGATTGGGATAAAAAGGCACAAATAGCCAGCCATATATTTTAAGTTGGTGCTGTCATATGTACATACGATATACTTTCTCACCCCTACCCTCCCCCACAAGGGCAACCACCATCAGTGTACCCCTGTGATATGAGACTAGGACAAAGTAAAAAACAAAATATAACATATTTCAGCTTGTTGCTCTCAGACGTATATAAACAGCATGCATCCTTACTCTTGCCCAAAAGAAAGTAACCTGTAAATGCATTTGCTATTTGATTGTAAGGAAAGAATAAATAAATAAATAAATAAATAAAAATAATGATCACAGTAGGTTTTCCAACTTGTTATTCTTAGACAGTACACTGCTTTCACACAAGCCACAGCAATCCTCTGTCCTCACCCCAAAGTAACGTATGCACACATCTTAGGTTTGGGAAGAAAATTAAAGAAATAACGACATCT
>NC_056738.1:278825801-278938301 GCF_019279795.1 Protopterus annectens | reverse complement strand
CTTCTGCAGCAGAAAACTCTTCCAAGCACACACCCTCCACCCAGGATATGACTGCCAGGACTACATTACTCGGCTATCTCCTTAGAGGCTAGGCCCACTATTCAAACTGGGGTCACTGGCATCATAATCAGAGCTCCATACAGTAAACTAATAGAATTGGAAGAGAAGTTACAGTCATGCTTCAGAGTCAGAGTCAAAGCAGCTAAATTCTACAGTATCCAGCAGAAATGCACAATGAAAATTGCTATACATGCAAAATTGTTACAGCATAAATACTGACATAATGCACAAATGTAGAACTGAGAAAAAAGGAAAACAAAAATTACATGATTACAGAATATCCACTCCTATCACAATGCAAGCTATAATAGTTAAAGGCACGACATTTTTCAGAATGTATTTTTGATGTAACTACTGAACAGACCTTAAAATGCAAACAGACATATTAATATGATGACAAAAGAATATTCTGTAGACAAAAATGCTATCTTGTAGGTAAGAATCAATAAGGATATACATTTTTATAGGCTCTAAAAGCTTTGTTTCACAGAACTTTCATAATATGAATCATTCAATGATTCCTGTTGGAAAGTGTGCACATATCCGCATATTAAGCTTCAAGATGAAGATATGACCAAAACAATTTTGAGAAATTATATTCCTATACCAAAGATGTATGTAAGAAATGTTTCCAGGTAGCTAGAACTAAAACAAAATTGTGCGTAATGTGTGCAAATGTAATTAATTATAATCCATCTCTCCTTAACCACTGTATCAAAATTCAGTTTAATTAAAAATGTTCCCTCAGACTAGCTCTTCAAGCACATGGAATGCATACGGCTAAACCTATAGGTACATTCTGGAAAAAAAATCATGTGCTGGAAAGTTTTTACAGACAGCCGAATGACTTCCCGTCACTCATTCTACCCAAAGTAATATTCTGTAGATAACTAAAAATAGTGCAATTTCAACTAAAATAAAAATTACAAAAAAGGAATTGCATACCTGATGCTTTATTTGTGGAGACTGAATTGAAGATTCATTTTGAAGTCTGAGCTCTTTCGAACCATTTCTGTAATCAAATGTTTCCTGCTTAAAGCCTTCATTTAGATATGCATTCAGTTTTTCATCAGGAGTTGCTAAGACCATATCATCTACCTTGCAATGAAACAAAATTAAAATCTTCAGTATGTCATGTTTTAATTACATCAATATTTAATGACTCATGTTTACCACAGAGAAACAGAATCATTGTGGACAGATGTCTTGATATTAATGTATTCATTAAATTATGTAGGCATTGTTTTTATTATTTTTTAATGTATTCACTCAGTTCTTCACCAGGTAGGTGCGTGAACCAAACCTGATTACAGATTACCATCATGAACATAAATTTGTCAGTAACATATAAACATGTACCTGGTCTGAAATGCTGTAATCAGACTGTTATACAACCGGCAGCACTGCTCCACAAATGTATCCAGTACTTTCTCTGCAGGAGACACTGTAAAACCTCAACAACAACTGCCCTTAGTGCTCTAGATACAGTAAATATTTTAGTATTTTTTTCTGCATGATACTCCCATCCAGTATAACATATCAGCCAAAGGTTTGCATTCATAATGGCACCAAAGCGAAATAATAGTAACCAGTGATGTGTCACCATGAGAATATTGGTAAACTCAGTTATGTTAAGCAATATATTAATATGACATACGCTTACATAAAGGCAAGCTTTTCCTCTATGTTTACTATTCAAAGGAACAACTAAGACAAGAGGGCTTAATTATAAACTCTATGTAAATCCCTCACACCTAATTTCAGACATGTACTGACAGTTAACAATTGGTTAGACTGAGACTATGTAAAGGCATTCAGTACACCATCCACATTCACAGTTAAATTACAATTCATGTTTTCATTTTATGTACCACAGGAAAAGTAATTCATGACACATCTAGTATTTCAGTGAAATGTGGTCTTATTCAAGTTCATTATAAAGCTTATTTCCAAAGCACATTATACCAAACTCTCACTTAAATAATGTGAAACAATAATATGATCCAAATGATAACTGTAAAACTGCAATTTTGCTAAAAACAAGTCTCATTATCACTCACAAAAGATCGTTAAACTACAGCAATGCTAAATATTGTGAAGACAATATAACATTGTTAGACAAAATTACATTGTTACATTAATCTTCTTCTTCTTTCGGCTTTTCCCAGTTAGGGGTCACCACAGCGGATCACCTGTTCACCTGTCCGCTCATGATTGGCAGAGGAGTTTTATGGTTATGAGTTGCCAGCCCGGTGCCCAACCTTCCACAGAAGACACAGACACACACACACACACACACACACACACACACACACACACACACACACACACACACACACACACACACACACACACACATGCCTAGGGATAATTTAGAGTGTCCAATCCACTTGCAGCATGTCTTTGGAGTGTGGGAGGAAACCAGGAGCACCGCGAGGAAACCCACGCGACCACAGGAAGGGCATGCAGACTCCGTGCAGAATGCACCCCAGCCGAGGATCGAACCAGAGAACCTCTTGCTGTGAGGCAGCAATGCTCATCACGGCCGCCCACTTTGTTACATTATTAAACAAGAATAATCATTATGCTTAATAACTGTCTCTACCCAGCCACCAATAAAACAATTCAAACTATATAGATTATTTTACCAAGTTGTAATCCAAAAAGCAATGTCCCAGCAGCATAAAAGATGGCAAGACATTCAGTAAGTTCTTAAAACTTAAAAAAAAAAAAGTGTATTTTGGTGGGCACAACCCGATCACAAACTGCAAAAGAATATTGTTTGAATGTTAAAATAGCTAGTTGCCCCTAATATACTCCATCACAGCAAATTTTGCAGAATTGTTAAATATGTTACAGCCAATTGTCAAAGCAGTTTGAACACCACAGTTTCATAATCCAAGAAGCAGGTGCAAAAATGAATCAAAAGCTTCCAATTCCCTTCCACAGCAACCAGACCCAAAAACAGACTGTAGACTGTAGATACACTGCTCTCACTGACTTTCTTTTACCTTCTTCCATCTACCTGATGGCAAATCATCATTAGGGGAAATAACTAGCAAAGCACCTGTGCATTGTCAACAATTAAATCAATGTTAAAACATCCAAGCATGGAGAGAAAAGTCAAATTAATTAGTAATAACCGATAAATGTAGCAACTCTAGGGTCTAGCAGCCACTGCCACCATTGAATTGTCACTAAAATAATCACCCTTATGAATATTTTTAGCATGCAGTAAACATAATGTCAGCTAAATCAAATTAAGCAATGATATGTGAGAGTATTACTGCTTGCATATATGCGTGTCTTTCAGTTCCTAGAATCTCCACTGAAATATTCACTGTTGTGAACATTTTTGAGGCTGTGCTATCTGGAAAGCAGGAGAAGATGTTTATGAAGCACTGCACTATTAATATGTCAGTCTACTCTGTTAGGTATTGTGTAGTACTGGCTCCTGTTTATAAACCAAATGCAAAAGCACACAACCGTTTGACAGAAATCAATTAAATGACAACCCTAAAAATTTCAGAGCAAGATTTTACACATTTAAAGTCATAACTCTGAAAAATAGTGGATATCCAAAATATTGCACTGAAAACATAGAAGCTGTGCACTATCGAAAGCCAAAACAGAACCCAAACAATACATATTTTTAAAGGTGGTAAGCCCCTCACACCTCCCCCACACACCCTCCTAATACATATATATATATATATATATATATATATATATATATATATACACACACACACGTATATATATATATATATATATATATATATATATATATATATGTGTGTGTGTGTGTGTGTGTGTGTGTGTGTGTGTGTGTATGTATATATATATATATATATATATATATATATATATATATATATATATATCAACTCTGAGATCACACTATACTGGGGAAAGGGCAAAACTCCACTTTTCGCTGTACTTCGATCTCAGACAAACAACGACCACAGTTTGATGCTCCACCGCTTTGATGTTTTCAGTTCAATATTTTCGTTATTGACTATTTGTGCTGTTGACATCCCTCTGAAGAGCTAACAGTTGAAATAAGCAAAACTATTATTTTATGATAAAATGCTGCAGTGGTGGTGCTGCGGTAGCGTTGTCACTTCACAGTTAGACGTTGCCCGTTCGATTCTCAGTTAGAGCGTCTTCTGTGTGGCGACATGCGTGAATGGGCGTTCCTTCACTGAAGGTTGTGCATTAGGCCCGGCAAGCCAGCATGTAAAACTCTACTGCCAATCATCAGCAGACCGGAGTTCCGCTGTGGCGACCCCTAGCCGGGAAAAGCCGAAAGACACAAACTATTTTATGATAAAATATACAAAACATATAATTAACATACATGAACTATTAAAAGCAAAATTCAAGCTTCAAAAATTAAAGATGCTCATTTTATAAGTGAAATAAGGCCCTAGAGTTGCAATGCTACAGATATTACCACATGCCTAGGGATTGTTAAGCACAAACACCCCTGAGCATGTAGTTAATGCCTGTATCATGCACATCCCTCATGCCTTATTGTATATTTAATGACTATCCAGATTACCTGCTTTCTTTGTCTTGTTACCCGATGCCTGTCTACTTTGTTAGGAGGAAAAAAACAGAAGTACACAATCTTGCTGTCAAATAATGGAAAAAGAGATGGACAAGTGGTGTCGTAAACAGGCCACTATGAATACTACACTCTGTCCAGGTACTGCGCTCTGCACAATACTGATACATATGTAATTCATGAAATTAACTGGTTGCATCATAGCACAAGAGCTGTAAACTGTACAATGTATTGAGCATGTTGTATATATTGCCCATTCCTGTATCACAGTAAATACTTCAACATGTGGACTTTCACTGCCAGCTGACAGAAAAAATATATATATATATATATGTACAGAAAGTCATACAGCATAGCAACCTGTGTGTTCATTATCTATGTTTAAGAAGGAATTTGTTTCAGTTAAGCCTAAGACTGATTCTCAAATGAGGCTTGCAGTAGGTGGAGGTAAAGCCATCTTCAGCAAAGCTGAGTTTGCTGTCTGTCTGTGTCTCATGTCAAATCTTTTCACTGATTTCAGCAGTCTGGTCTACTAATGCCTTTCTAAAATACACTGCTGAAGATCAAAAAATAACCTGTTTTGCGCATCTGCTGGAATTTGCAACACAGAAAGCTTATTTTTAACTAACTATAGAGTTTCCTTTTTTCTAGTCTTTCAATTGCATGCCCTTTACATTGCAAATTATGTCTATGACCTGTGCAAAGAACTACTTATGTGAATTTAGAATATTATGAACAGACCATTTGCAGAAGAAGTGACCAATAAATAAAATACCCATGTGACAGACAAAATATAATGTTAAAGAAATTCATCGGATGGATACTAGTCCTTTTACAGCAGTTACCACAAGTAATTAAAATAACAAGCACAAATGTATAAGTGGGAGACAGCCTGATGTTGTAAATACTTTACAATGCACTTCATACATTATGTTGAGCATTATTTCTGAATAAAGCAAAATGCATATTCATGATTCTTTTCTAATACTCCTTTAATACTAAACCTATGCTGCTGGTGCATAATACAAATGCATGTAAGTCAAAAGAATGCAAATATGCTTAAACATTAATATCCACATTAAAAAAAAAACTTAACTTTTAATGTGTAAAACAGTAAATATGTAAAGTCAGTAGTATGTCTGCATATGTAAACAGTGTTCTGAGGATGTGGAAATATTCTGTAGTGCACAGAGTGCTGTGATTATGGTCCAGTATTGGGGAAAGGATAACCTAGTGTGAGACCCGATGCTAACAGCACTTAGAAAGGTGTTTAACAATTGTTAAGCACCTTTCTAAGTGCTGTTTCTATTAGATATCCCACTAGGCACTGAGTACAGCTAGTGCTCGTTAATACCCTTACTGGCTTTCAAAGCTGATAAAACACTTAGGCTCTTTTTCCCCTGGAAATAGGAGTACATGGAGCAGATAAAGCTCCATGCACTATAAACAATTACGACTGGGTCTCAAATCAAAACTTTTAATTATGTTTTCTTGACATGGATGCCAAGATTTCTTGGCATCCATGTCTCAAACAAATTACAATGTGGGTACAATCTAAGCCCGATCATAATCCTCTATATTTTATATATCATGTCATCATAGTATATGTTAAATAAGCTGTGCGTCTTCCCAATGTTTGAAGAAATTCTTGACCGAAATATACTACTCCATTTTAAAAAAAGTTGTCTGCTATTAATGAAATTAGATGAATACAGACATACTTTAAATTGTAGGTCAGATAATCATTTGCAGAGAGTAGTAGTTCAACATATTTTAAAGACTGTATTTTTAAAGAAAGGATGCATGGAGTACAAACGATAATTTAGGACTAAAATTAATTTACTTTCATAGCTATTATCAACATTTCTCCAATGGACTGAGCAGAACCTTTTTAAGCATTTTTAAATATGAATGAATATATTGCATGTAACATGTTCTGGGAACTGTATAGTTCAGATGGGCACTGACAACTCAACCCTTGTGGACGTTATGACAGTAAGTGAAACATTGCTATTTTAAACTTATTATTATTGAGAATTCTTGAAGCAACGTGATTTCTACTGGATTACCATCTGTCTGGGTTGCCCTAAATATGGCAGTCAGAACTCAGTATTTCAAGCATTTGGTTGATACAGACCAACTTACTGTAGATTCACTGTTCTGAATTTATGGAGGAAATTATGCATGTATTTTCTATGTATAGGTCTCTATTTTCTGGTAAACTGTTTGAGTAGTACCCATGATGTCTTTAATCAGACTGAGCACTGTGTAAGAAAATATAGAGTATATCACACAACTAACTCATTGGCATATCTTCCAGCTCAACACTCTAAGTACACTGTTAATTATATAATGGAATAGTTGTCGCACTCTCTAAAGTGACATTAACAACAATATGAAGTATGACTGCCCCACATCTGTTGTCATCTGTGGGGACCTCAGTAACATTTATTTAATTTACCAAGGAAGATTCCAAAATATATCACTGCCTCCTCTATTTTTTTCTTGTCCTACATTTTGAAGGCTTTGTAAATTTGCACAAGAAAACATTAAGTCTCTCTTTCTCTCCATGAGGACTAAGGACTTGCTAATGACCACTACCTCCATGTTCTGAAAAAAGACATCCCCAAAATTATACCTTATATGTCTTTCAATTCTTATGCTGCCTCCTCCTCCTGCTTTATGGATGTGGATTCATTTGGTCCATATCTAATTAGATGTCAATGTCACATCATTGGATGCAATGAGCTCTTACCTGGCTTCAGTGGGATATTAATGATAAAATAATGCTGGAAAGCCTGACTTGTCTTCAGTATAACAAAAAAAGATGGTGCAGAAATACACACAGGTTTTGATGGATTAGACATCAAGTTAAGTACAGTCCAAGCTGGAAATATGACAACCAAAGCTTGAAGAAAACTCTGCATTAGACATTAAGATGCCTCTTAACTTATTACAGCTAAGTGCGCCTCTAGGTGTTTCTGCAATTACCTCCAATTGATGCTTCTACGTGTCAAACATTGCTTGTTAATATTTGCATTAATTCCAAAACCATGCTACATACAAGGCATCAGAATATTTCATCTTAAAGCATACATGATTGCTAACACAATTGTATTAACATTTGTCCTCTGTCAAATGCAGCTAAAGAGGTATTGAATATTATTTATATACTGTTTATTGTATTGTAATAATTTTCATATTTCTCTAAACATCTCAACATTCAGGCAACAGAGACAGAACTGCATAGACTCATATGAAAGCTCACAGCTGTTTGAAGAAAATCGTGATGGCAGTATGTGTCCTGCTCGAATGGTTACTGAGATATCATAAGCTGTGTATACATTACATAATTAATATTCACTGCCTTTATTTTGGCTTATAAAATCCAATTTAAAGCACCAAATTGAATGAATGCCATTAAAATAAAGATCAATTTACCATGAATAGTGTGTCATTTATAGTTTTCTACTAGCACTTATAGTTACAGAGATATTTTGAACTGTAAAGTGGAAACTTCAATTTTTGAAAAGCTCAAGCCACACCCACTGAGAGTTAAAAGTGCACACTCAAAAGAGCTGTACTAGAGGAAATGAGTTAAGGGATACTGACACATTTTGAGAGAAATTGATTTGTCTGCAACGGGAATAATAATTGTTGCTGGATAAGTTAACATACCCTTAAATCTAAGTTCAGACACAGGTTGGATGTGTAAATAGGAAATCTTAAAATACGGTGAGAGGGTTTGAAAGGACTGGATCTGAATGACTTATTTTATAGCTCAGTTACTGTCAAAGTAAACTTTATTATCACTTTGTTTCACACAAATGCAAAATGAGCAAAATTACGTTTCTTCGGACTCAATGTGCATGCAATACTACATTTAACATGACGATAATACACAAAATTCTATAGACACAGACAACAAACACAATAATAAATACTTGTGTTATTGCACCGATTTAACAGATTGTTACTCATTACTAGGTTAGTTTATTTTCACTGGAAAAATTGCACTTAAGTGATTGATTTAAGGCGTACATTTATACTGCACAGTAAGAGTTCAGTTTGATTACTGCTGACTTTGCTGTCTAGGTGCAGGTAAGACCTGATTATATATTGCACTTGAGACTTTTCAGTATTGTTGAGTTACTGCCTTAATGTCCAGTGTGAAGGGTACTGTTCCTAGAATTCAGTATCTTGATGGCTAGTGGAAAGAAGCTGTTTCAGAATCTCGTGGTTTTGCAGCGTATGCAATGAAAGCAGCTTCCTGATGTTAAATGTGAGAACAGCTTGTAAGCACGATGAGTGCTATCCCTGGTTATTTTCCTTGCCCTGCTGAGACATCTGGACTTGTGCAGGTCTTGTATGGATGGGAGGGAGTTCCTGATAATCCTCTCAGCTGCTTTCACTACCATCTTGAGGGACTAGTGCTCGGAAGCAGTACAGCTTCCATACTATCCTGTAAAGTTGTTTGTCAGTATACTTTCAATGATGCCCCTGTAAAAGGCTGTGAGAGCTATTGATGGTAAGTTTGCTCTCCTCAACCTTCGCAAGAAGTGAAGCCATTGATGCACCTTCTTAATGATGGCATTTGTGTCGGGTGACCACGTCAAGTCTTCTGCAATGGGCACCCCCCAGAAATTTTGTGCTTTTTTTCTCTCTTATGTTTCTTTATTGATTACAGGTGGAGAGTACTCTCTGTTGCTCTTCCTGTAATCCACCATTATTTCTTTGGTCTTGTTGGCATTTAGTGCAAGATTAATATTATAACACCAACTTATGAACTGATTCACCTCCTCTCTGTAGGCTGTCTCAACAGGAATGATCTGTTATAACTTGTTGATACTTGTGAACCTCTGCTAGCTCTGAAAAAAACAAAAAAACAAAAAAAAATCTTGCTTTTTTCCCACTTTTCTGAGATTTAAAAAAGTTCAGTTATAGGCTTGCTGTTCTTGAACTGTTTGTAAGTTTCTGTGAAGCCATTTTTTGCTTGGGCTAAAGGGAAGTCTCTCTGTTGATCAGTGGCAGTGAAAAACATTGAGCAGACTGCCTGCCCCTGTGGGAGTGGTTACTGACTTGAAACTGTAGTTTTATTGGCCATTTTGGGTCAATTCCAAAACTCCTTCATCTTCCTCTCTTAAAACCCTCTTTTGCGCGGTTTTGCACATTTTTGAGCATAGCGCAACAGCGGGCAGCGCCGCCTAATTGGGTTTAAACTATTCCTGGCTCCACAAAGTCTGCTCTTCACTATTTCCCTTAGAACTGCTCTATCTCTCAATTTAAACACCATATTCTCATTCTAAGGCCCTTCACCGGTCCAATTAAGTAATCCTACAAGTTAGCACTATTAAACCATAAGCACTACTTACTCTTATACTCTCTACGATTACCCTGTCCTCTATTGGTCCGTCTTAAATTCAGTTTCCCTATATTACTCTAGCATGTCCAAAGGTCAGTCAATGGTTTCCTCTCCAGTCCAGCTGGTGAATCTAGGAATTTTGAGGCAATGTTACTACTGTCTCATGTACACGGACAACCCTCTCCTCCTCCAAACAGGTTCAAATATATGTGAGAGATGCAACTATTTAGCCAAACTGGAGGCTGAGCTCTCTCATCTCAAAACTGGTGTAACCAGTCAGGAGGAGAAGGTAACCTCACACAACACAATTCCAGTATCACATAGTCCCACCACATCAGCGAACCAAACACATAAATACACAAAAACATACTCGGAGGCTCTAAATAAAAATCTACCTAAGCAACAGAGACCTCCAAAGCAGAAATCCAAGCAAACGCTACCTCAAAACAAAACACGCACAACACATAACCCACAAAGTCAGTGTGCCAAGCAGCCACAGCCCTTAAGGCTGAATAACACACCTGATACTCTTGTAATAGGTGACTCTATTGTCAGACGCACTGACGTCCCGCTCACCAGGCTGAATAAAGAGAAGGTCATGGTGAGCTGCCTGTTGGGTGCTCGGATCTGCCACATAACGCAAGCACTCAGGTCACTCCAAAGCAAATACAAATATGACTCAGTCATTGTACATGCTGGTGTGAATGACCTGAGACGTACTTCCCTGGACTACATGAAAAGAGACATAGAGGAGCTCTCTGATCATGTAGCCCAGGCTGGTATGACCCTGACCTTGAGCAGCATCTTACCCTCACCTAGAATGATGCCACAGTACAAAGACAAAATGATTGATTTTAACAATTGGCTAAAATTTTGGTGTCATTCAAAGGGGATCCAGTGTCTGTCAGCCTGGGATGACATGCTCGACAAGCCACGTTGTTTCGCTAGGGACGGCTTGCACCTGTCACCACTGGGCTTTCAGATATTGGCAAAGGCTCTTGCCACCCCCATAGTGCCTTTTTTAGGCAAGGCTCAAAAGTCAAACCCACCCCCATAGACAGCACAAGAAACAAGAAACTAAGGGTAATGCTGCTAAACGCCAGAAGTCTTAACCTCAAGATGCACACACTCAAAGCTCTCCTCAGTATGGAGAACATCAATATCTGTGCAGTGACAGAAACCTGGTTCAAGGCTCCAGAGAGCACCCCAGCACTGCCAGGCTATACCTCATATCATGCTTTTCGGCCCCAAAACCCGGACCGAACCACAAAAGGAGGGGGAGTTTCCATATTTATCAAGGATATCCACACCTCCAGGTTAGTGGCATTGCACGAAGTATCGGAGACCATCCATGTGCAACTAACAGTGGGCAAGACTGCTTTTCAGTTTATAGCATCCTACAGACCACCCTCTCAAAGTCAGGAATCCCACTCGGTTTTCCTGAAAACATTAAAGAACATGAAGATCTCTCCGAACACCATTATATTGGGTGACTTCAACTACCCAAACATTAACTGGGAGCACTACTCAAGTCCCAGCACCTTAGCCCAAAGGTTCCTGGAAATTATAAACTCAAATGCTATGGAACAACTAGTCACCACTCCCACAAGTGGGGACAACATACTAGACCTGATCATTACCAACATGGGGACTCTATGCTCCACACCAGAAGTATATCCCTCATTGGTAAGATCCTGACCCCACCCCCAGCCCAGAAAACCACAGTGAAAAACTTCTCAAAAGCGAACTTCTCACTTCTCAAAACCGAAGTGGAATCCTTCAAGGCCCCAGGGCCAGTGGAAACTACGGCCCAAACTGCAGAATCCTATATAAATGCATTCTACGGACATCTCCAGGAATGCATGGATCATGCTATCCCAAACAAAACCAAGACCCAATCATCCAAAGGCAGGCGTCCAGTCTGTTGGACCCCTGCCATAAATAAACTGTACAACAGAAGGAGGAAGCTACTACATGATAGAGCAAAATCCCTAATAGGGAAGGCATCTCTGATCAGTACTAGCAAAAAATTACGATCCCTCATAAAATCCTCAAAGGCCAGCTTCGAGAGAAAAATTGCACAGGACACCAAAGACAATCCTAAGGCTTTTTTCAGTTATGTTAGAAACCTGGGATGCAACTCCCAGACTTGTTCTGAGTTGATTCTAAACGACAAAAAATACACTGAACTCACAGACATCGCCAATATCCTGGCAGACAGGTTCAGTGCAAACTTCTCCACCCCCTCCCCTCCAAAAGAGCAAGTATCTATCCCAGCAGAGGGCTGCCTCTCAAACATCTCTGATGCTCAGGTGAAGGCTGCCCTCTCCAAAGCAAAAAACACTGCTTCCATGGGACCAGATGGCATCCCAGGTTGCGTCCTACATGAACTCCAAGAGGAACTAATCTCTCAAATAAAACAGCTATACAATCTCAGCCTCACTACAGGATATGTGCCCACAGAATGGCGTACAGCAACAGTGGTCCCACTCCACAAAGGTGGAGCCTCTACGGACCCTGGAAACTATCGCCCCATAAGCCTGACTAGCTTAGTCTGCAAGGCTATGGAAAGGATCATCATGGAGCTCATAAACAAAGACATTGGGGACCTACAGACACTAGATCCTACCCAGTTCGGCTTTGTCAGGGGCAGATCCTGCCTTTTGAACCTGGTTGACTTCTTCAAAACAGTCACCAAAGCCATAGATGAAGGGAAGGTAGTCCACACAGCCTATCTGGACCTTGCAAAGGCATTTGACACAATACCCCACTCGGGCATCATAGATAAGCTATCCAGCTTAAATATAAACCCCTATGTCACAAGATGGGTCGCAAACTGGCTCAAAGACAGAACCCACAGAGTGAGAGTTGCTGGAGCCATGTCCGACTCGAAACCGGTCACAAGTGGCGTCCCACAGGGTTCTGTCCTGGGACCACTCTTGTTCGGTATATACTTTTCCGAGGTACAGGCAAACATGGGAGGACTATGGCTCACCAAGTTCGCAGACGACTGCAAACTGGGCGCCATAATCAACTCTCCAGCTGACACAAACATCCTTCAAAAAGGTCTCACAGAGACAGATAACTGGTGCCAGTGCCATGGTTTAAAGCTAAATGCTAAAAAATGTATAGTCATACCCTTTGGCAAAAACAATGTGCCCACAAATTACCACATAGGCGGAAACCCATTAAGTACAGAGAAAGTTATTAGGGACCTAGGGACCTAAGTTGATAGCAATCTCTCCTTTGAAAACCACATTGCCAAAGTGGTTAGAAAGACCTTCTACATAGCCCACCTCATCACAAAGGGTTTCACATCTAGATCAAGAGAGGTAACTGTGTCCCTTTATTCATCCCTCATCAGGACCATCATAGAATACAATGCCCCTTTTGGGATGTACCTTACCCGACACCTGCAGCAATTAGAAAGACCCCAAAAGTATCTCACCAAGAGGATCAAGGGTCTCAAACAGATGCCATATGCTGCTCGGTTAAAAAAACTCCAGCTCTACTCAGTTGCATACCGCCTACTTCGAGGTGATCTATGCCTGACATACAAAGCTATGTCAAATCCAGAATTAATGGACATGCTCCACCTCAGTAAATCTAAATCCCTTAGAGCCACACACTTGAGGGACTTGAACCTCAGCACAGAAATAAATAGAACTTGCTGGAGGGACAGGTTCATAACCCAGAGGCTCCCTTCGCTCTGGAATAGAATTCCAGTTCATGTGAGGCAGAGCACCTCACTGAATCTCTTCAAGAAGAATCTCGATAGGTGGATGGGGGATCGTAGGTTTGTCCCAGGGATTACTCCTGTGTCACTATTAGACAGAGGCACAGTAAACTAAACCTTAAAAAGGGCACAGTATACTCAAATCAAGGGGTGGCATAAGCCATACAGAATCGGGCTAGGCTTATAATTGCCCCAGGGCAGATAGCCTAGTATGAACCTATGAACCTATGAAGCCCACAACTATCCTAGCATCTGCAAATTTGATGATATGGTTTGAGCTATGCTTGGCAGTACAGCCGCGGGTTAGTATGGTGAAAAGCAGGTGGCTATGGACACATCCTTGTGGGACTCCACTGTTCAGAGTGATGCTCTCTGATGTATTCTTGCCTATGCACACTTTATGGGTCTATCTATAAGAAAGTCCAGACTCCAGTTGCATAGTGGAGTGCTGATGCACAGTTGAACCAGTTTTCTGATCAGATTTTGCGGGATGACTGTATTGAAAGCTTAACTGAAGTCAATGAAAAGTAGCCTCACATACCTATTCTTGTTCTTCAGGTGGTCCAGTGGTAAGTGGAGTGCCAAAGAAATAGCATCTCCTGTGGAGCAATTGGGTCTGTATGCAAACTGGAGTGGATCGAAGTCTGCAGGGAGTTTGGATGTTATTACATCTTTGACCAGTCTCTTAAAGCATTTCATCACAGTGGAGGTGAGAGCTACGGGGTGATAGTCATTTAGGCTAGCAGGTGGTGACTTCTTTGGCAGTGCTATAATGTTTGTGTACTTGAAACATTTGGACACAAGGGCTTGACTCAGTGAGTTGTTGAAGATGTCTGTGAGTACATTTGTTAGTTGGTCTGCATAGTTTCTGAGCATTCTTCCAAGAATGTTATCAGGTCCAGCTGCTTTCCTGGGGTTAATACTTAGTAGGGTCATTTTAACATCAGCAGAGTTGAGGCTGAGTTCTTCCTTGGTCTGGTTATTAGAGATTTTCTCTGCTGCTGTCTTGTTCCCTTCCTCAAACCTACTGAAGTAGAAGTTGAGCTTGTTTAGGAATTCCGTATCATCACACTGTGAAGATGGGGATCTGTAACCAGTTATAGACTGGATTCTCTGCCACAGGTGCCTGGAGTCCTTTTGTTCAGAGAAATGGCTCATGATCTTTTGACCATATTTATGTTTGGCCTTCCTCACCTCTTTGTTTAATTGAGATCTGGCCAATCTGAAAGCCTCTTTATCACGAGACTTGAATGCCTCATTCTTTGGTTTCAGGAGCTCATACACTTCACTTGTTAGTCAGGGTTTTTTGGTTGGGTCTTGTGATGATGCTTTTGGTGAATGTCACATCATCAGCACATTTTGAGATGTAACCCATCACTGATTCAGTGTACTCCTCCAACTTGATGTGTTGGCTTACTGTGGCTGTCTCCTTGAAGGTGTTCCAGTCCGTACTCTCAAAACAGTCCTGTAGTCCTGAGACTGCTCCCTCCGGTCATACTCTCACTTGCTTCACTGATGGTTTGCCCTGGTCAGCAGTGGTCTGTATGATGGTAGCAGCATAATGGCAAGGTGGTCTGAGTTAACCAATGGGGGTGAGTTACTGCCTTAAATGTTACCTCAGTATTTGTACAGACCTTATCCAGTGCATTCTCCCCTCTGATTGCAAAGTCTACATACTGGAAGTACTGTGGTAGGACTGGTTTTCTGGTTTGCCTGATTGAAGTCACCTGCTATTATATGTACTCCAACAGGATTCTGATTTTGCAAATCATGTATAGACTGATATAGTTTAGCTAGTGCTTCATTTGTGTTGGCACTAGGAGGTATGTATACTGCTGTGATGCTGATACTGTTAGAGTCCCGTGGTAGGTAGAAGGGTCTGCAATTTAGTAACAAACTCTAGGTCCTCAAAGCAGTGTGTTTTTATCACCTCACAGCTGGTGCACCAATTGTTACTGATGTAGATTCAGACACCTCCCCCCTTTGATTTCCCACACAGAGACTGTATTCTATCTGTATAAAATAATGATAGTCCTTCCACATGAACTGCACTGTCATTTATGTTAGAGCTCAGCCAAGTCTCAGTGAAAATAAATACACAAGAGTTTCTCACCTTGCACTAGTGTCTAGTTAGTTGGTTCTAGCCTTATGTAGTTAATATAGTTTCCAGGGAGTGAACATTAGCCACTAGAATAGATGGTAGTGCAGGCCTGAAGGGGTTAACTTTTATCTTGTGATGATTCTAGCCCTGAATGTGTTTACGAGTTCTTTCATACCTCTTTTTCCTTCTCCTTCATCAAGTAATAAACCCTGATTCCACCTTATCTGAGCAGTTTGGATTGTGTTTCAGTATAATTCCTACCTCCAGTAGCTCATGGAGTGTATTAGACCTTGCAGACCCTGCAGCCAGCAGTCCATCAAACCTATTGCACATCAAGCTTTGTAAACAAATTTCCTGAAGTCTCCCCTTGGTATATGCTAGCTTATCATATGTTTGTGTCCCTGATTCAGTTGTTTTACTTGATTTAGATGCAGAATTACACAAATAATTCACATTTCTATGACAAGCCAACACAGGGCAGCACCATTTTTTTAAATAATATAAATAAGACATGAAAGTTAAATATATTCAAGTAACCCTTAGGGTGAAGGGTAAGGTTAGAGTATTTTTTCACAAAAGAATAACCAATGTGATACAGTGATGCTATAGTAAACAATGTCACTTCACAGCATTTGGGTGTGTAGTTTCCTTCCCAGCAGGGTTGCACTGTCTGCCTGTCCCCCTCTGTTTGTTAAGATTTCTGATGAATCCTTCTGCATCATCCTATAACCCAGGGTGTAGCTAGGCATATTCAGTGTAGTTAAATGAACACATTTTGTTCTAAGCATCTCTCTGAAATTTTATGACTTAAATATCACAGAATCTTTTTAAACTGTGTCTACTTGTATAGAGTTATATAAAACATGCTTACCTTATAGGAATATACCTCCAAAATATTTTTTATGGTTGTAAGTGGCAGCAGTAATACAATGTGTTCCCTTCTGAAGTGCATAGGGGTAGCATTTTGAGGGATGAGTACATTTTTGAAATGACAGATGGGTGGTGGAGTAGAAACATGAGTTTTGAGTACAACATATAAATTTCTGTCCACACTCCTAGCTATATCCCCAAACACCTGCAGATAGGTAAGCTGGTGATCTCCCAAACCAGCCACAAGTGTATTAGAGTTGCATTTGTGTGAGTATGTCTATCCTGTGACTGACCAGCACTCCATCCAGGATTAGTCCTGAGTCTGGAATGGTTTTTGCTTTATACAGCTATGAAAAGGACCAAGCAGCTCTCAGAAAAATGAATGAACAGAATAGAACCGAACACTCAAGTGACAGAGTCAAAGACTACAGCACCTTTCATGGCTCCTAGATGGAGTTATTAGCAATGAGGTAGACTGCTCCAGATAGCTAGTTAAAGAGTATGTAACTGTTTGCTGAAGTAACAGTGAGAAGAAGATGAGATGAACTAAGAAGATCTGAGCTATGATACTGTATTAAATAAAATCTTTGTCTGAAATGGGAAAATGGTATCACAGGCAGTAGAACCATATTCCCTTACACAGAATGAAATCCATAAGTAAAAGGGAAATGAGGCAAACCTGCAGGGATATCAGGACATATTATCAAGAAGGAGATAGGAGAAAAATCCAAATGGGAATGGATGAGATGGAAACTGAACAGGTAAATTATGAGGGTCACTGGATAAAAAGATATGTGATTGAATGCTGTCGTGGAAAAGTAAGGCAAAATTGCCTAGACAGAGGCAGGCAGGAAAACATAACAAGAACCTTATGAAATGAGCAACAGTGAATGTCAGAAACAGGAAAGCAAACATGGAAAATATTAATTATACTGACAAATAGGCATAGATATGAGTGCTGAAACAGAAAAGGATGTCAGTTTGTCCAAAATAATGACAAATGAGAGAAACAGCATGGAGATTAAAAAATATAACATACAAGAGAATAGGGTGTTGGTATTATAATAATGCCTAAACACAAATAAACAGAACATCTTCAAACAGCGCTGCTTAATCAGATCATCATTTGTTACTGGCAAATACATCTTTTATAAACAGTATTGCTTTGTTTATAACATTAAAATAGATTAACCAATACAGTTTCTTGCATGCTCAGCTAATACAAACTATAGAATGTCATTACAAGAAATATGCATTGCTATTTTTTCACTAAACACAACTACATATCACCCACATGCGTGTATGTGTTATATGTATGTATATATATATATATATATATATATATATATATATATATATATATATATATATATATATATACACACACACACACACACACACACACACACACACACACACACACACATATATATATATGTGTGTGTGTGTGTGTGTGTGTATATATATATATATATATATATATATATATATATATATATATATATATATAGATATATAGATATATATATATATATATATTATACACACACACACACATATCTATATATATATATATATATATATATATATATATATATATATATATATATATATATATATATATATATATATAATATATGTATGTGTGTGTGTGTGTGTGTGTGTGTGTGTGTATATATATATATATATATATATATATATATATATATATAGAGAGAGAGAGAGAGAGAGATACACACCAACATGATTGACCAGTGTTCCACACTTTAAGTCAACGCCTCGTTGGTCAGATGTGACCATAAACTAATCACCCTAGATATCCGCATCCCACCCCCACCCACCATTAAGGAAACCAGGGTAAAACATTTCTCCAAAGCCAACTTCATGCTTCTTAAGACAGAAGTGGCGAACTTCATGACGCCCATTCAGACGGACAATAGAGGTTCGACTGCTGAATCCTACACAAATGCACTCTATAAGCACTTACACGAGTGCACGGATCGAGCTATCCCAAACAGAACCAAGAAGCTATCCTCCAAAAAAAGAAAGTCAATCTGGTGGTCCCCTGCCATAAACAAACTCTACAACAGAAAGAAGAAACTGTTGCAAAATTGAGTAAAATCCCATGAGTGGAGGAGCTCCCTGGTCAGCCTCAGTAAGAAGCTGAGATCCCTTATAAGATCCTCCAAAGCTAGCTACAAAAACAAAATTGCGACTGATTCTAAGGGCAACCACAAAGCATTCTATAGCTATGTCAAGAATCTCAATAGCAACACCCAGATCTGCTCTGAGTTACAGCACAACGGCACAAAAATTACAGAACCAACTGATATTGCCAACATCCTGGCAGATAGGTTCAGTGCTAACTTTACCCCCCTCTCACCCCATAAAGGGCCCATATCTATACAGGAAGAATGCATAGTCCCTGTAAATAAAGTACTAATCTCTATATTAAAACTTAACAACCATAAAAACATTTGCATAATTGCTCTTTATATTCCCCCAGGAAACAACATACCAATATTAGAAAACATACTTGCCTGGACTTCCCAAAATACAGATAATTAAACCATCATTCTAGGTGATGTAAATATCGATTGGCTAGGTATAGACCACAACAACCCCTCAAAAAACATAAATCTTTACAACTTCTCCCAACTAATTGAAGACATCACTAGACCTCACAAAAATTACAACTGGGGCTCCACAATAGACTGGATATTAGTGTCCCACCCTTTCAATGTTATCAGTGCAGGCATACTACCTAATACCATTAGTGACCACCACCCAGCATATATCATACGCAAAACTACTCCAACCACAGGCCAACACCAATACAAATCTACCAGAAATTTTACTAAGTTCCAATCATCCATAGTTAATGAAACCTTAGCTAAAGTAAACTGGAAACCCCTCAAATCCCTACCACTTAATGAGGCTGTTGAATTCTTTAACTCAACATTTCTAGGCATCCTAAATAGGCACACACCCACCTGCCAAAAACGAATAAAAACATAACCATGCATACTGGCTCTCAAAATCCACCAAAGAAGTAATGTCCACAAGGGATAAAATCTGGAAATCATGGCAGAAAAACAAAGACCCCTCAACTCTACTACATTACAAGCAACTCCGTAACCAGGCAAAACGTCTAATAACCACTGATAAAAAAAAAAAAAAACACAACTTCCACCTACAACATCAACATAAAAATAATCCCCAAAAATTCTGGTCCTCCATCAGCCAACTATTACATCCAGGCTCTCAAAGCAATCCGTCCCCTGACCCACAAAAAACTCCCATTGAACTTGTTACCCTCTTCAATTCCTACTTCACTAACATCATAGCTAACCTAACCACCACCTTTCCTACAGTTAACAGCACCACCACCAAGACAGCTGATGGCCAAATCATCCCAGAAAACAAGTCTACCCCTAACCCTAACCAAAAATTCTCCTATATCCACCAGCACAATAAAAAAAACTTTACTTAAGCTAAAACACTGTACTCTGGCCCCTGACAATCTACCCCCACACTTCCTGCAGCTAGCAGCAAACTCTATAGCTTATCCCATCAGCATACTCATTAACATATCAATTAAAGAATCCCTTGTCCCAGACATCTGAAAAAAAGCATTCATTCTCCCCTTACACAAAGGTGGCACCAACACAGACACCACAAACTTTCGACCCATAGCAATTCTCTCATCCCTTTCTAAAATACTAGAAAAATGCATTCATGCCCAACTCCTCAACCACCTGCATGAAAATCAAATTTTATCACCCACTTGGCATGGTTTCAGACCAGGACACAGCACCACTACCGTCCTTCTATCCTTCCTTGATACAGTTAACTGGGCACGGGATTCTGGTAAAATAATTGCTTCACTTTTCCTTGACCTCTCCAAAGCTTTTGATACCATTTCCCACACTATCCTACTCTCTAAACTATCCACCTTTCACATTTCTCCCTCTACCCTACAATGGTTCAACAGCTATCTCTCCAATAGGCAGCAATCCACCAAATGGCAACAGTCTTACTCTCCCTTCCTCAATACTTCCACAGGGGTACCCCAAGGCTCCATACTTGGTCCTCTCTTATTTAGCATCTTTACTAACAACTTTCACACCACTGTCCCACAATGCTCAGTAATCCAGTATGCTGATGACTCTACAATAATATGCACTGCAAATTCTAGCTCTGAACTCCAGCAAATTACCCAGAATGCCCTCATATCTACTGAATCTTGGATGCTTAACAATCAACTTGCCCTAAATCCAAAAAAAAAAAAAAAACTAAACTAATAATTTTTACTCCTAGGAAAACCACTCCATTTGATAAAAAAAACTCTTCACTATACAAGCCCAAGACAATACCACTGTAGAAGTTGTCCCACACACTAAATTACTAGACATTATTATAGATGAAAACTTTAACTTTGACCTACACATAAACAATAACATCAAAAAAACACACCAAAAGCTTGGTATGCTTTACAGGCACCAACACTTTCTTAGCCTCTCTACTAGACAAACCCTTGCAACTACCTTTTTATTACCCTCTCTCCTTTATGGTGTCCTTCTCTTCATTAATATACGAAGTTCTACAAAATCCAAACTTGCTATGTGTTACAACAGAATAGCAAAATTTGGCACCAAGGCCAAATTTTCATCCCACAACTGTAAGTCACTGAAACAATTAGGGTGGCTGGAACTCTCCCACCATCTCTCATTCACCCAATTAACTACTGTGCACAAAATAATCTACAGATCCAGAGACTGTCCTGCTCTCTCAACTCTACTTGCCAAACACCATTCCAGCAGGCATCTAAGATCTTAAAATCATCTACTTCTAAAAGTAGATAAGCCCACCTTACCTGCTGGTCAACTCCTCTATTCCTTCACCGTCGCCAAACTATGGAACTCACTTCCGCCTTCTATAAGAAACACAGGCAGCACCACCACCTTCAAACAAATACTGAAAAATCATCTCAACTCTTCCTGGCTATGTTCCTGTTCTATAACCTAACCTCTTCACTCTCCTTATATGATTACTAAACTCCTGTGTCTTTTGCTACTAGTGACTGATGATACTTTCTCCATATTTATTTTTGTCTTCACTTGTTGATACTGGTACAATAATACTGATTAATATATCTCTGTTTATACCACTCTGATTGAATTCATTGAATTCTGCTTTAATGTATATTTTCTGTATATATTACTGTAATCAAACAAACTAGATACCTGTTGTTATGTATATATTCTGTATATGTTACTATATTTACTATCTGTAACACTGTTTCTGCTTCTGTACTAATTAATGTTTATATTTTTTCTGTATCTCATTGGAGCTTTTCTCCCCGGGCCTCCACTGAAAATGGGCTTTTTTAGGCCCATTGGAATTATCCCGGTAAACAAATGCAATAAATAAATAAAATCACATCTATGCAAGTAAAAGCTGCACTCTCTAAAACCAAAAACACAGCATCCATGGGACCAGATAACATCCCAGGCTGCGTTTTACATGAACTTCAGAATGAACTGGCTCCTCACCTAACCACCATGTTCAATCATAGTCTCATGTCAGGCTTTGTGCCCACTGTATGGTGCACAGCAACAGTTATCCCACTCCACAAAGGGAGAGCCACAACTGATCCTAGGAACTATCGCCCTACAAGCCTGACGAGCCTGGTCTGCAAGGCCATGGAACGTATCATCATGAAAATCATAAACAAAGACATTGGTAACCTCTAAACTCTGGACCCCACCCAGTTCGGGTTTGTGAAAGGCAGATCATGCCTTCTGAAACTGACTGACTGACTTCTTTGAGGCAGTCACCAAAGCTGCAGACGAGGGTAAGGTGGTTCACACTGCCTATCTTGACCTCGCCAAGGCTTTCGACACCATCCCCCATTCTGGAATTATAGCTAAACTCACTAAACTAGGTATAAATCCCTATATCACATGATGGGTTGCCAACTGGCTCACTGACAGAACCCACACTGTAAAAGTTGCAGACTCCAAATCTGACTTCAAATCAGTGACAAGTGGATTACCACAGGGTTCAGTCCTGGGACCTTTCCTGTTTGGTATCTACCTCTCTGAAGTACAGACTAACACAGAAGTCCTTTGACTAACAAAATTCACAGATGAGTGCAAACTAGGAACCATAGTCAAGTCCCCAAATGATGTGGGCATCCTACAGGAGGGCCTCACTGAGAGAGATGCCTGGTGTCAGAGGCATGGCCTCAAGCTCAATGCCAAAAAGTGCATTATCATCACCTTTGGTAAAAACTCTGTACCCATGAACTATCACATAAACAGCAGTCTACGTAATGCCGAATGTGTAATAAGAGACCTTGGGACGCAGGTGGACAGTAGTCTCTCCTTTGACAATCACATAACCACAGTAGTCAGGAAATCCTTCTATGTGGCACACCTCATCACAAAAGGGTTCTCATCAAGGAAAAAAGAGGTCATTGTTCCCCTCTACTCGGCACTCATTAGACCAATTACAGAGTACAACACCCCTTTTGGAATGTACCTTACAAGATACCTGCAGCAGCTGGAAAGGCCACAGAAGTACCTCACAAAGAGGATTACTGGCTTCAAACAGATGCCCTACACTGACCATCTCAAAAAACTCCAGCTTTACTCTGTAGCATATCACCTACTCTGAGGAGATCTCTGCCTAATATATAAAGCTATGTTAAACCCAGAGCTGTTGGACATGCTATACCTAAAGGAATCCCAATCCCTCCGAGCTACATGCTCTAGGGACCTAAACCTTGTCACCACAATAAACAGGACATGCTGGAGGGATAGATTCCTGTCACAGAGACTTCCTATACTTTGGAACAAGCTACCCATCTATGTCAAGCAAAGTTCCTCATTAGCACTCTTCAAGAAAAAATCTTGATGAGTGGATGGGAAATAGGAAATACACCCTGGGGATCATTTCTGTGGCTCTACTCAACAGGAGCACAGGAAATAAACTTTCTTGGGTGGCCAGGGAACATTGTTGGCTAGGCTTACTTAGGCCCTTGGGCCGATAGCCTAGTACCTACCTATGAACCTATATATATACACACACACACACACACATATATATATATATATATATATATATATATATATATATATATATATATACAGACATGCACTCTACTAAGTAGTTTACTCTTTTGGAGGATTATTTTTTACTTGAACATTCACTCAGACCAGATTTTTATTCTCTATATATGTTGAAGTAAGAGGAGTATGGGGTGAAGCCCCCAAGTGAACCCATTTTTTTCAGGGTGTGTGTGTGTGTGTGTGTGTGTGTGTGTGTGTGTGAGGGGGGGGTTCTTAACCATTTAAAGTGTAGGGCTATTTTTGTATATGCATTCATTCTTGTGTGTAGTATTAGCAGTTATCATTACATAGTTGATATTTTTAGTTTGACTATGTGATGGTTAATAATTTTGGTTTGCAGTATTTGCTGATGCAAACATAGCTATACATACAGATATAGTCAGAAAGACAAATATAGATGCATATCTATATATCAAATAAACACGCAGATATAGATATTCATACATAAATATTTATACAAATATATATATATATATATATATATATATATGTATACATACGCACACACACACACACACACAATATATATATATATATAAATATATATATATATAAAAATATAAATATATATATATATATATATATATATATATATATATATATACAGACATCAATTTTATATATCTATATGTACATACACATATATATGCACACATACACACTTACAACCATTTAAAATTACTTTAAGTTCAAAGGTATGTAGTAGGAATTCATTCTATAGACTATTGCAAGCCTAGCCTATAAAACATAGTCAATATTTTCATATATGATTCAGTGGAGAAACAAATACCACCACCCAATTTATAGGCATCCACACACTTAGAGAACTACAGACAAGGAGTACTGGCCTGAAGGGCTTGAAAACAGATACCAAACTGAAGGCCCAACATTGCTAACTTTTTTTGCTTTCAAAAGTGGCAACTGTGAATCCATTTACACATTCTTTCAGACAGATGGTTAGCTGGTTGCTACACAACATAGTGATTTATATTCAGATTTACTGGTCTGTACATAATGCCTGCATAGCAAATAGTATCAAAGGTCTTGGTCAGGTTCAGATATGCTAAATGTACTGAGTAATTGCTATCCACTGTTTTGGTGACTGAAATGAATTAATGAAGTGAAGAAGACAGGACATGCCTTCATCAAAGCTAAACTGATGAGTTCCCATAGTAAACAGATCTTCAATATCTGTATTAATGAGATCTGAAATAACATGCTCCATATCTTTACATATGAGGCTAGAGAGACTAATGTGTCTATACTTACCAGGGTCAGTTGTTGGAACTCTCTAGTGTAATGGCATAACAATGGCTGTTTCAATTCTTCTGTAAGGCAACCAGTGGAAAAGCTTAGACAAATAATTACGGTTCAGATACTGAATATTCCACACTGATAAACAATCAACTTGCTGTGTTTATCAGAGCTCATAGATGCTGAGTTCTTAGGTAGAACTTAGAGGACTTGTTCCATAGTAATTTTAGGGGCTGGCTAAGACTGGTGCATTTGTGCATACTTATAACAAAGGGTTGAGTAAAATTTGCAATAAATTTATCAGCTAGGATATCAGCCAGTCCCTTTGGGTCTGAGTGTGAAGTATTACTGTGAATCATCTCCAAACAATGTTGCTTCTGCTCCTAGGTCCAGACTCATGTCTGAAGTAGACCCTGCTGCTTTTGCTCCTAAATCTAGGCCCATGTCTGAAGTAGAGCCTGCTGCTTCTCCTAGCTCCAGACCCATGTCTGAAATAGACCCTGCTGCTTCTGCTCCAAGCTCCAGACCCATGTCTGAAATAGACCCTGCTGCTTCTGCTCCTAGCTCCAGACCAATGTCTGAAGTAGACCCTGCTGCTTCTGCTCCAAACTCCAGACCCATGTCTGAAATAGACCCTGCTGCTTCTGCTCCTAGCTCCAGACCCATGTCTGACGTAGACCCTGCTGCTTCTGCTCCTAAATCTAGGTCCATGTCTGAAGTAGACCCTACTTCTGCTCCTAGCTCCAGACCCATGTCTGAAATAGACCCTGCTGCTTCTGCTCCTAGCTCCAGACCCATGTATGAAATAGACCCTGCTGCTTCTGCCCCTAGCTCCAGAACCATGTCTGAAATAGACCCTGCTGCTTCTGCTCCTAGCTCCAGACCCATATATGAAATAGACCCTGCTGCTTCTGCTCTTAGCTCCAGACCCATGTCTGAAATAGACCTTGCTGCTTCTGCTCCAAGCTCCAGACCCATGTATGAAATAGACCCTGCTGCTGCGTCTGCTCCAAGCTCCAGACCCATGTCTGAAATAGACTGTGCTGCTTCTGCTCCTAGCTCCAGACTCATGTCCGAAATAGACCCTGCTGCTTCTGCTCCTAGCTCCAGACCCATGTATGAAATAGACCCTGCTGCTTCTGCTCCAAGCTCCAGAACCATGTCTGAAATTGACCCTGCTGCTTCTGCTCCTAGCTCCAGACTCATGTCCAAAATAGACCCTGCTGCTTCTGCTCCTAGCTCCAGACCCATGTATGAAATAGACCCTGCTGCTTCTGCTCCAAGCTCCAGAACCATGTCTGAAATAGACCCTGCTGCTTCTGCTCCTAGCTCCAGACTCATGTCTGAAATAGACCCTGCTGCTTCTGCTCCTAGCTCCAGATCCATGTCTGAAATAGACCCTGCTGCTTCTGCTCCTAGCTCTAGACCCTTATCTGAAGTAGACCCTGCTGCTTTTGCTCCTAAATCTAGGCCCATGTCTGAAGTAGACCCTGCTGCTTCTTCTCCTAGCTCCAGACCCATGTCTGAAATAGACCCTGCTGCTTCTGCTCCAAGCTCCAGACCCATGTCTGAAATAGACCCTGCTGCTTCTGCTCCTAGCTCCAGACCAATGTCTGAAGAAGACCCTGCTGCTTCTGCTCCAAACTCCAGACCCATGTCTGAAATAGACCCTGCTGCTTCTGCTCCTAGCTCCAGACCCATGTCTGACGTAGACCCTGCTGCTTCTGCTCCTAAATCTAGGTCTATGTCTGAAGTAGACCCTACTTCTGCTCCTAGCTCCAGACCCATATATGAAATAGACCCTGCTGCTTCTGCTCTTAGCTCCAGACCCATGTCTGAAATAGACCTTGCTGCTTCTGCTCCAAGCTCCAGACCCATGTATGAAATAGACCCTGCTGCTGCTTCTGCTCCAAGCTCCAGACTCATGTCTGAAATAGACCATGCTGCTTCTGCTCCTAGCTCCAGACTCATGTCCGAAATAGACCCTGCTGCTTCTGCTCCTAGCTCCAGACCTATGTATGAAATAGACCCTGCTGCTTCTGCTCCAAGCTCCAGAACCATGTCTGAAATAGACCCTGCTGCTTCTGCTCCTAGCTCCAGACTCATGTCCAAAATATACCCTGCTGCTTCTGCTCCTAGCTCCAGACCCATGTATGAAATAGACCCTACTGCTTCTGCTCCAAGCTCCAGAACCATGTCTGAAATAGACCCTGCTGCTTCTGCTCCTAGCTCCAGACTCATGTCCGAAATAGACCCTGCTGCTTCTGCTCCTAGCTCCAGACCCATGTCTGAAATAGACCCTGCTGCTTCTGCTTCTAGCTCCAGACCCATGTATGAAATAGACCCTGCTGCTTCTGCTCCAAGCACCAGAACCATGTCTGAAATAGACTCTGCTGCTTCTGCTCCTAGCTCCAGACCCATGTCTGAAGTAGACCCTGCTGCTTCTGCTCCAAACTCCAGACCCATGTCTGAAGTAGACCCTGCTGCTTCTGTTCCTAGTTTAGTCTAAAATCTTGTGCTTTTATCACACCATATAAATCACACCCTTATAATTTTCACCTGCAGGCCCATGAAGCCAGTAGTCTAGCATGCTTGTCATAAACATGTAATAAGAACGATAATAATTGCATGTTACATATTTAAATGTATCTCTTATACAAAGCCAGACTGTACCAAGGTGCAATTCTGTTCTAAATTTACTCACGGTACAATCTAGTAGGACATAAGCATGTACTTTGCACAAATCTCTGTTTTTTCTTAAGGAATGCTTTATTTATTTCTTCTTCCTCTCTTGTTTTTCTAATTACTCTCAGAAACTGGCAATGAGGAAACTTTTCATGAATATATGAGGAATGACAGATACAGTAAACTAAAAATTTGTTGATATATATTGAAGGGGCAAAACTGAAGGGATATCAGGTAGCATTAGTACAGCTTAGGAAGGAGATGGCACCAAATGAGAAGAGCTACAAAAGAAACAGAATTGAAAAAAAAAATACAAGGGACACTGGATAAAAAGGCTTAGGATTCAATACTATGTTGGAAAAATATAGGCTTGCAAGAGCTAGACAAAGATGACATTAAGGAGCCTTAAAAAAGAAGTGATAGTGAGGGCCATAAAAAGAAGAAACTAAATGCAGAAAATATAACAAACACTGAAAAATAGTCATTGGAATCAATAATGCAGTATAAAGGAAGGTACTCCAGCATATACATAGACAAGCAGGAGAAAAAGCAAGATTTAAGAGGGAAGTTAGAGTAACAGCCATAAAACACCTACAAAATTCTGTAATTCTATACTTGCATGGCCTGTTTCAAAGTGGAGGAAGCTGCAGAAATAATTTTGGAAGCTTTATGCTAGGTTATATGAAGTGGAGAGAAGAGTGAGCAAATACTTCTCAAAGAATTATTTTGGGCCAGCAGAGTTCCTTTAAAATTAGCGTGAATGAAAGCAAGTACATCATATGCTAAAGGAATTTCAGATGTAGGAAGTAGAAAAGATGATTACGAGTTTAAAGTAAGAAACTGTCCATGAAAAGACTCCTATAGAAGTGACATTTGAAAAGAATACAAGAAAGACTTCTAGTGGGATTTACAGAGATACAGAAGGAGAAAGGAGTCATAACTTCCTGGTGATATGCTTTGTTAATACATATACTCAAACAAAGTAAAGGTATGGAGGAGATGGCATCATACAGATCTAGTTCTATATTACAAAAGGTTTATTATAAACTCTGGGTCTGGACCTTAGGGAACATTTAAGGAGGTGGTAGATCATATTAGATGTGATGTTCAGATGGGAATTTTGCCTGAAAGACAATTAAGTGATGTTAACAGGGGAGCAATTTTACAGATGAAACATATTGTCAGGAGACTAGATCCAGTGATAGCAACAGGATAAGATGTGCAAAAAGTATTTTCTCAGAACTTCTCTAGTGTTCAGGGCTGCTCATAAAATTGCCTTCCCTGCTTTCATAACAGACATGGCTCAGGGAATATGGAATCAAACTGGATGAAGTGCATGGTGATATAGCTTAACAAAAAAGTACCTTTCCTACCCATACTAGGCAATAGTGACATCCGTTGCCATTGTTGTTCAAGTTGTGTTAAAAGCCACTGACAATCAAGAATAGACTGAATATAAAACTTTATGAGGCTGTAGTAGACATTTAAGAGCTTATTTTGAATATGTACTCTCAAAGCATGTTGTTAAATTTGAACAACCACAAATAAATACTCTAACCTGATAACATGCCACCTTATGAAGGTTGATGGGATGGCATAGTTTTTGATAAGTCATAGACATTTTCATGTAAATGCACACCTTTAAGGAAGATGAGCATAGAAACAACAAAACAAATAAATGATACACTAAATAGGTGCTGTATCTGGGCATTTTTCTTACACAGAGGCTACAGGTTATCTCAGTTCTGATTTAGGAGATAATGAGAAGTAAAGGAGCACAATATTCCAATATAAATTGTAATGGATATCCATATATAATGTAATTACAGCAAATACACAGATAACGTAATTATAGCAGGAATCGCTGACGCACTTGTGTGATAACGTGTCAGTTGAAGAGAAGTTTTGGAGTGCTGGACAGAATAATAACAGAGGAATAGTAAATGCAGAACTGTGCGTCCATGAGTATAATGCAGCAAAGATGAGAAACATAAGGGCTGGAATCCAAAATAAGGGATTGTGGGTCAGTGGTCCAGTTAAGAGTACTGGAAACAATTAATGAATGTGAGGGGTGGGAAAGCTAGGTACATAGAATCTGAACTGTTGAGGAAGTAAGACTGCAGAAAGTTAGAGGGGGGGGGATGAGGAAAGTATAAACCTGTATAAGTTACACAGTAGATAAAACAACAGTGTTGGCAGACAGAGATTAAGAAGAAAAAGCTTACCGTAACGACAAATAAGCTATATATCACAACATATTTTTGGCAATGTTTAAGGACTATTTGTAATCTGAAATTTTTAAATATTGGGAAAATAAAGGATGAGTGTATCTACCAAACCTCTTTTTAAAATGGGGAGGATATCTTCAAAATATGATGCAAGACTTTGATGGGTAGAGAGGATTTTGGGTGGACCGTGCTGTTCACAGATTGGAGTAACTGTATGACTAGGTAGTGGTACATATGTTAGTTGTTTAAGTCTTTGACAGAGATGCCATAGAAATAAAGGTTTAAACATGTTACAATCCAATTTAATAAAAATTAATTAACAATATAAGAAAGAAAGGAATTTAAACAAGTCTCCAGTGGCACTGTGTATGCAGAGGCTGTTCAATCTGAAGCCATAGCAGAAAGCAGTGCGGCATTACCACCCGTGGTTAATGTGTAGAAATCGTGCCTTCTAATTTAGTAGAACGTTGTGAGACAGACAGTGAGGACACAATGCATTTCAACTGCCATTTACTACTTCGACACAATCGGATCCTGTAATAACATCAAATATTTTAAACTGCAAAAACATCAAACCCAATGACATAGCATATATACAGCTGATAAAAATGATCATGGGGAGAGGTATTACAACAGTACAGTGGGGTCCAGGGGGAAGTATAGTAATTAGTTGTGTGTGTGTGTGTGTGTGTGTGTGTGTGTGTGTGTGTGTGTGTGTGTATATATATATATATATATATATATATATATATATATATATATATATATAAAGTTAGTGCAGGTATGTACAATCAGTCCAGTAAAAGATAGGCCTTACTTCTACTTCAACATCATATTGTAAGAATAGCTCTATAGCAAAAGAAACAACTCTGAAGCCAGAGAGGGTGGGACTACAATCAGAGATAAAACAGCTTTATAACCATTATGCAAATTTTGAATTCAGTGAAACATGTTTTTTTTTCAGAGTGATAGTATAACTGGAGAAAGGATGCATGGGAATCCCAGCATCACTACTGTTGTCCACAAATACCTAAATCAAAACACCTCTGCAAGTTTACTTAAGACAAAATTTGCTAGTACTGTAGACATTCTCCAACTAACAAAAATCTTATGCTTTATCACTGTGGCAGTTGTGTAGTATAAAGAGTGTGTGCGCGTGTGTGTAGCAGAATTATATCAGTGGTTGTAAATGTTTCATCTCCTAATCCCTGCTTATCACAAGGGTGCCAGAAATTTTGGGGTGCATTGCTAGGCTTACAAACGCCATAGTGGTCATTAGCTTAGTACACACCTATGAACCTATGTGTGTTTTGTGAATACTATAACAAAAGATACACAGAACCTGAGCATATAATTAGCAAAAAGTAGTTTGTAAGTATATAAAAGCCCTTTACTGACTTTTTTAAACAAAAAAACAACTTTATTGAATTATCATTTATGACATTGAGAATCACACATTTATATAAAGGAAAGCAAACCATACTGACATTTTCAGATGCAAACATTACACATCACATATAATCGTCTATACAGTCACTGTGAGTTGAAATTAGACAGCTCATTCAATTAATGTCTGCCCTTAAACTTCATTCATCCTCCAAAACATTATTCTGGATGTATTGTATCCATAATTCCCATTTTTTCAATATAATTTGCTCCTACCCCTTTCTAAAGATCCCACTTCCAGTTCTTTTATCTCTTTTACTATATTCACTGCTTCTAATACACTTGGTTTGGGCTTTGATTTCCATTTTGCAGTAATTGCTTTTTTGGCAGCCAGCAGAATTAAACTCAGCAAGGCCTTATGTACATTATATTTGTATTTTTTTCATGACCAAAAGTTGCTGTTACAGTGCTCCTGAAGTCTGTGTTCTGAGTTGCAAGTCCCTGGCATCAGTAAAAAGAGATTCTGATTAGCCAGTTGAGTCCCATCAATATCTTAATGAACTACGGGAATGTTATGCCTAGCTTTCACAGTTTGTTCATGATATTCTGAATTTGGTGAGCCTGCTGCAGTTATTTACAATGTTGTCAAGTCCTATTAACAGCATCTTCATCTGCCCAGTATTAAACCTCATTTAATTATCACACAAGGCATTATTATGCTTAATATCAAGACAGCCATTTTTGGTTCAGGTTATGAAACAAATGGAGTCAAACAAAACACAAATTACTGACTTAGAAAATGAAACAGCATCCCTCTATTTGTTTTGTTTTAAGACCAAATATAAGTTGATTAGAAAACTAACTTTAACAGTTTCTGCCAAAGACCAGACTGTTATGGTGGAAATACAAATTTCTTGGTCTGCATTCCTTACTTTATTGTCTTGTTTGCTTGCAATTGCATATGAAATGATCTGTCTAAGAGCGAAAACAAACCCTCTTGGTGAATCATAGTAAATAAAAGAGGTTAATTACCAGTGAACTAAAGGAGAAAAGAGAGAGAGAGACGGAGAGACTGGCATTTTTTTTTTGTTGTTGTTTAAGAAAACTTATTTCAATGTTTACCAAAGAAAGCTCATTTGAATTGTATCTGACATAAAATACAGGCATTCTTTTGTTTTGTATTTTTTTATTGGTTTCCTGTTTGACAGCATTTTATATATTTTTTTCAGCAAGGTTTTATCTTCCCGTGCATAGAAATGTTTGGTTAAGAGAGAAATCAAAACACACTTTCTTGCTGAGTCATACGAGTTAGAAGAGTTTAATTACCTGTGAATTGAAAGAGCAACAAGAGACTAATATTTTTATTTAAGGGGAAACAAAGACATTATGATTTTCTTAGAAAGATGAAGGTTTTCCTGAGAAAGTTCACTCAGTCACTGCCATTGAATAGTGTTCCCATGGTTGATCATAATATGCAATTTTTTTTTTTGTAATGTGTTAAAATATGTTTCCTTTGCATACTGGAAACTGCGGCTAATAAACAAAATTCTGTGTCTGTTGGTGAATCACAGAATTTAGAAGAGGTTATTCCCCTTTGATCTCAGGCAGGAGTACTAAACAGGAAAATAAACATTTCAAAGTTTTCTCTGGAAAAGTTGACTTAAACATTCTTTGCCAAAGACTAGATTGCTCTGTGGGAAAGTCAAAAAATTTACTTTAGGCACATTATACTATTGATTATTTGACTGACGTGCATTCGTTTTTAGTCTTTTCTCTTGCATATTTGAAGTTCTAGCTAGGACAGAAAGAAAAGCTGTGTCTTGTGATACAAATAAACAAGAGAAGGTTAATTGCCTGCAAGTTGAGGAAGGAGCTAAAGGTATAGATGAAAAAACTAACAAAAACTTGGATGTTTTACACAGAAAAATTGAGATTAAAAATGTAATTTCTTCAACAATATTGTCTTCATATATAGACGGGCAAGCAAGCTAAAGGAATTATCTGAATGAAAGAGTGCAAAAACAGGACTTTTTGTCTTTTTTGGGGGGGGGGGAACCTTCCTTCACCTGGACAGCTGATCATCTGCCTCATCTCTGCTGTTTGATCTAACAGCTATTCCAATTCTCTGTCTGTCTATTAACAATTTTTGTGGGGCAAGTACACATCTTAAGGTTATCTACAGGGCAGGGATGCTGTCATTCATTGAGACGAGTTTTTTAAGAGCTACATGCCTCCCCCTCAATGCTCATGGAAATGCCCAAGGGGTGGATGTGCAATGGGGATCTTGCGGTGCATAGCCCTGGATCTGCAGCAGATCAGCCATGTCCACCTGCTGCCTCCTCATTGGACTACATCCCTTTACCATGCAACATTCCCAGCATCCACCAGGGATTGGTGCCTGAGACACCCACATCACTGTCTTCCCTCCAGGATGGGAATGCCTATCCCTCCATGCCATTCCATCAGTTACCCAAGCTGCTAACTGAACCTGAGTCAACTGAGTGGTAGTTAGGGCTTTATTTCCTCTACACCAACAGAGCTCAACAGTATGGACCGGTGCAATGGGTATACAATGTTGTGGATATGTTGAGATGGCAAAATGCTTCTGTTCATCCTACTACAGTCAAACAGTATTATTTTAATGACTTTACAACATGAAAAACAGAGGTGCTGGTTTACTTAGCAAAATCCAAATGTGACAGTCTTATGTAGGCAAAATGGAAAATATTTTTGATATTAAAATGAAGAAACATTTCATGTATAAAGCAGAAACAAATGTACATTGCAAACACAGTGATTACACATATCACAAGGTAGAATTTAAATTCCACATTTCATAGACTGTTAAACATTATACGAATGGGGATGTGACAGGTCCCTAACTTCAGCCAGCAATCAAGGATACTCAGTCCTCACTACTGACTCCGGTGAGGGACAGTAATAAGAGCAAAGATGAATTCACACAGTATTTACAGATGCAGCTCCCTGCACCAAGCACAATGTCCCTTAACAGCACACAGGGAGCATGCTCCAGACCTGGGTCTGTACTCTCTCTCTCCAGGCTCATGCAAAATGCCACACTGACCACTTTGGAGCTCTGTGTCCCTGTTCCCAGTAGCTGACACACACACATGGATATTTGAGTTCTGCACACACACATATACACCTGGAAGAAGCTGGTACAGATTTACCAACTGTGCCCCTTTCTGCCCAGGGTAATCATGCTACCATCAGTCAGCTACCCTAAGGCTCTTACAAAGGGTACCCAATTACACTGTGTAAAATTCATACTAATATAAATAGGGTGTAATCAAAGCAGCAAGGCTTTCAGGAGTGGCCACAGTGTCACTAAAACAAGCATAAGTACTCTCAAGATATTAAAAGTACTCTCTAAAGGACCAGCCACAATGAAAGATATTAAAATATTTAATGATAAAATAATAAAACAGAAGACTACTGAATACAATAAACACAGAGATATAAAAATATTACAGTTGGATAGTTACTTACAGATGCAGAAAACAATATTAAACTAAATGTCTCTGACTGACTAAAGAATTACTGTTCCCCGACTACTTACTAAAGCAAGGCAAGCTTATGTGTGCTGAGTGTCTTACCACAGCAAAAGCCAGTTGATGTCTGTCTTTGTCTGTCTGGATGTGTGAGATATATATCCTGTCAGAAATCACTACTGTCAGGTTCCAAGGTGCTGCTGCGAGAGTTCCAAAGAAACCAGATGCTGGTTACAGGATGGCATCACCTCTGGTCACATGATTCTGGTACAATACATACACATAAAGCTTTGCTAAGATCTATGGCAGCATCTGAAATCTATAACACAAATTTCAAACGTTCCACCCTTTCAGGGTTCTCTGATAAACATACATATTTCATCAGTCAATAATACTGTCTGACATACATGTATATCTCTCTTCTGTCCAGTAGGACCCGCTGTTGATGCATTTTTAACACAAGCAACTTTACAAATATATTTTAACTCAAACATCTGCACAAATCAGTGTGGCAGTCAAATAACAAAATTCTGTACAAAGCTTCAACTAGCTATGTTGGCATATGTACACATGTACTGCCCTCCTCTCCCTAGCACAGCTGCCAGTAGCTCATAACATCACAGGGTGACTTAATAGAATGAACTGTTATGCGCAGTGTTAGAGTGGTAGTTATATTTGATTAGAATAAATGAACCAGAACTTAATGATATTGTACCACAGAAAGAGAGGTATGAAAAAGTTAATCTATGTTATTTGAACTCCAAAGTTGATTGTGATTTTGTGTGTGTCTGTAAGTTTCTTTCATTTATTATTTGAAATGCAGTAGTCATATGTGGAAACTTTTTTTTTCATAAATTGTCAGCACTATTTGTTTGTGAAGCCTGAAGTATTGTGTTCCAAAATAAGTGCTAGCAATGTGGTGTTTAAATTTAATTATAGCTTAATAAAACTGTTATAAGCTGATGGTACTTCTGTCCAGTGTGCTGAGTAAAATAATGGCCTAGAATTCTTCTTTCTGAGTAGTTGTTACATGAGAAGTTAAATCCTATTTATTTATCCCTGAATACAGTTGTTCTTTTTCAATGTCCCACAGTTTACAAATATGTGCAGTAAAGTACATTACAAGTCATGCGGTTATCTTTACAGCTGGAAACATCAGCTTAATGTTTCCTATAGCTGAGGGCATTGCATATTGTTCTGAGAAATTTGATGCAATACTACATTACAGTTTCAGATTTTTTTATTGCTAGGCACCACCTGTAGTACTATATAACTATTTGGGGCCACATTTTTGCCATTTGGTTTATAAACACTGTATATGGGACAGTTCTTCAGGTTGACAAACTGAGTATGTATCCAAATCATATTCTTATTGTGTTCTTAGGAAATAACAAACACTAATACAATTTCAGGGAAAAGTAATATTTAGATACATTATAGCAAAATACACACATTCTTTACACATAACAGCAAATGTTGTCTTCTTTCCCAAAACGTTACTGCTCTGAGAAAACAACACACAAGTGAGATTACCAAGGGGTCTCTACCACAACATTTCATGACTATATTTTAAAAAAATAGAGAGATACTGTCAAAATGGCCTGCATAAGTTGACAGGGTACAGTTTTTCCAAAACAGTCAGCTCAAAACAATTGCTCAGCTTTAATTTCTTTTCAGAATTAAAAATAATAATAATATATAACACTGGCACATTTTAAGAAGTAAAATGAGTGTCTCTGCACAAAACAGATAATTTAATTTATCATATATGCTTAAACCAAAACAATGACATTAAAATGTTGATATTTTTATTCAAATTTCAGATACAGCTTCTCTTTTGTCTTTAAAAGTAGGACCCACTGTAAGGTCATCTTACACACAGTTATGCCAGTAATATTTTTGAATATGTCAATAATATATGTTGGACAACACTGGAACTATATGCTTTTATATTCAAGCAATACAAATAGCCCAAATTAGCCAGTATTGTCTAAAAATGCTTAGTAGCTAAGGGGCCATGCAACAGCAACTTTGTTTGGTGAATGTACAAGTACTGAATTAGCTGAACTCATGCCAATGTTATACTGACTAGATAACAGAAAAAAATACAACCACTAACCACAAAAGAAACACTTCACCTCACGAAAGGCATCAGTGCAAACAACATCATGAAAGGACAATGCTGGAAGTTGCTTTTCCTTTTATTGCACATTCTAGATCACAGAAAAACCCTGTGAGCAAATCAATATATCTTCCAAAATGTATCATTTTTTACTTCTGATGACATTTCTATAGTTATAACAGTCTTTAATGTGTCTTATTTATCAACAAATCATTGTTGTTTCCCAGTGGCGTTCTTTGCAACTATTTCAACTGATTGTGTAAACTCTTTGCTTCATGACTTCAAATTTTCTGTTCCGTAAATGTGTATGTTATGTCCTTTATGACTGTGCAAGAGTTTGTATTCATGAATTTGTGAATAGTCATCCATCTGAATTGCCTTTACGATATGCAGCTTTTTCTTGAAGTCATAGTACTGTTTGAATCTTTCTTTTTTATGACTGCTACATCAATTTATTTGCTCATTTGTAAGATTAAAATTGTAAATAGTTTTACTGGATCAACTTTAGCTATGTAGAGAGATATGGAGACTTGGCCAGATGCACAAAAAAATGCCACCACTTCCAATTTTCTGCCAAATTCTTCTGCTGAGTTGAAGATGGAGGATTAGTAAATAAATGACTACTGTAATAAATAAATTATTATTTTAATGTATAATAATGCAGCCTTTGTTGCTTCTCACTTAAATATTTCCTACGTGGACCAGCTCAGATCCCTGACACCATATTCTGTATCTTACAAACTGCTAAGAGATTACCATGTCTGGAAATAAATGCATCCGCTGACCCAGTACTGATGGTTTTACTGCACATCAGCAAGTCAAATGGGAACTAAACCTCTTCTGTGGCATCAACAGAATGGTTTGATTTATCTTACCATGTAAAACAAAGCTCATCCCATGTTCACATTCAAGTGCAACTTGATCTATGGATGGGAAATAGAACATTTACCACAGGACTGCCCCCTGTAGTATTAATGGACAGAGGCTTTAACCCATGCATAGGTCCCCTAAAATTATCTATGGTATGATCGCAATTATTCTCATTAGGCTTAATAAATAATTATTGATGATGGAATGAGCAAAGTCAATCTAACCCAAATGGGATAGGGTAACTCAAGCACCAAAAGAGGAAAAGGCTAGGATTAACATAGCCCACACGGGCAGCTTGCTAGTAGTTACCTATAAACCTACAAATACTCTGTATTAACCACTGTCTCAAAATATGTAACAATCCACTAGATGAGAAACTTCTACATCTGCCACATGGCCCCTTGTTTTATTTCTTTGTTTTCATCATGTTATCATTAATCAATGTTGTTTTGTCTCTTGGAATTTTACCAAGTGGTCTAGTGGCTCTGTAATACTTGAAACACCTGGTTTATTCAGAGAAAAAAAACACTAGTTTGGAAGGATCCAGCCTTGTCATCATTTCTTACTGCAATGGCTTTTAATGCTGTTGTAATGTTATTTTGAGTGGCTTTATAAAAACAGAAGATCAGGTCAACCTTTACTTCTGTTACAAAATGATGTCTTTACGTCTGCTTTCCCTTGAGCATAGAAAATAGCACATAAACACAAAACAGCTGGACAGATACATGTACAGCATCACTAGTATGCCAGAGAACAGTTTGGTGAAGAGCACACTGCATGCACTGTATTCATTACCATGTGGATACATGGAGGTATTATACATAATACAAAATTGTTACAACTTGTACATTAGAACAGGGTCAGAGGGAGGATACCCATGTGAGTTAACATGCCTTTAAAAATCCAGGAATAAACAAAATTACATTCAATGGTAAAGGAAAGGACCCTGTAGTTTATTACAGTAGAAGTAATTATTTTTCCTCACTCATATTCTTTAACTCAGTACTACAAATCCAATCACAGTGGTATAAAATACTTTTAGAATATAACACATTTCTGCCTTACTACTTTAGATGATTATTTCTAATTGGTAAAACGCTCTCATGAAAACATATTAGCTGATACTCTGAAACCACATTAGTCATGCCTTAAAAGAAAAAAAATGTATATTTGTTTTTGAAAGGTAATTATAATAGTTCTCTTTAAAAAATAAATTCATATAGGAAATAATAAATGGACAGCAACAGTAGCTACTAAAAATGAGTAAATAAAGACACCCAATGCATAGTCCCATATACCTCCCATTCACTATTTGACTAATATTAAGCATGAGGTCTAACAAAATTCCAGTAGATTATAATTCAATAGTACTGTTTGAAATTTTACATTACACCTGGGTATATTTCTTTCATTTGTACTTACCCTTTACGTATAGGAATCTGCAGTATATAAATCTAGTAACATTGAAGTTTTCACAGGTGATTCATTCTTCTGCTGACATTTCTCATAGTTTGAACATTTTCAGTAGCCATAAACTCAGAGTCCTTGACAACTATGATATAGCATTTTACAAAATGTGTACTGTCAGGAGCATCCATTTTATTAATAACAATACCACGAACAAGCTGCTAAAGCCCAGCTTTCACCTACCCTGCCTTAAGGTTAAACTTCTATAGATTTATTACCTGAATATGTTGGAGCAAGAGTCAGATATTATATATCACAGGGTATTATTTCTCTGATTTCCTCAGACTTCGGTGCTATTTCTATACAAGTTTCTATATAATTTTAATATAATCAAAATTATTGTCATTTACATACAATTATATAATATAAATCATCAGCATTTCTTAAGTAGTTTAATTTTGTAGCCAGTTTATCTGCAACCTGTATATTTTGTTTTAAACATGTTCAAAAAAATCAATTTTTTTATGTTCTTGGCTTGTTAAAATGATATTACAGAGCTCTCCCTCATTACTAAGATAATAATGAATGAACCAATACAGCCAGAACTCTGTCACTCTGTCCTTCAGCTGTTATTTACCCTTTTATAAACAAATATAGTACTGTATGGCTTCATGCCATTTTGTCAGTTGGCATACATCCTATAAATTACACTACTTGGTAGCTTGTGTTTATATATACAAAAAACTTAATATTTCTATCATCTGAGGACTCATAGAAAATGGGGTGCTGTGACAGAGAAATCCGAAATCCTTGTCCTCTTACAACCTTAATTGTATTGCCTTGTGACAAACGTCATGAGATGTGTCTGGTCAATATTAACAACTTATGCATATACAGTAACAGCTGAATTCTGACACATACAAATCCAAACATCTTGTGTCCCCTAACAAGCAGCCTACATATGCAAAGTTCAGGTGTCAAACAAGGCCAAATGTCAGTGGATCATGAACAGCAGTCATTGATACAAAAGCCCCATGTGGTCTAACTTAAGCCATCCTTACACATCCTGTCTTTAAGTACTCATCTGTGTGGCTTATTTAATGCAGTGGTGAGGGAGAGAATGACTATGTTTCCATAAAATATTTCTGCTGCCTCACAGCACTTGTTTATCCAGTTTGGTTTCCAGCAGGGATGCCTTTCACATATAATCTGTAAAGACATGCACATAGCTGAACCAGCAATCTTTCAAACAGTATATATGTGTGTGTGTGTTTGAATAGGCTGCAATGGAATAATATTTCTATCATGATATTTCTCAGTGATACACCCACTGAATGCTTATACAGTCTCCAATTCCCATAGGACCATTAACGTGATAAAGCAGATATTAAAAATAAACCAATAAGCATTGCTGGACAAGCATGTGGATGCTACTGTTTTCCTTACTTCTAACAGAATGACATTTTGGTAATACTGGCAAATTGAAACAAGCTCACTTATTTATAATGTGCATGTGCATTTTATCAGTATAAACTGATGCAAGACTGCTGTGTTGGATGCATGAAGGCCAAGAAAGAATACCACCAACAAAATAATCCAGCTCTCCTCTGATATCCAGAAGGACACATTGTTAAGACAGCAATCCAAAAAAGATGTATGGCTGATTTTGTTTAGAAGTCATCATTGCAGTGTAAGATGCATCAGATTGCTACTATTTATATTCTGAGAGTTAAATCACATGACTGGCTATAGCAAATGAAGTCCTATATGTAAAGAATTTTTTTCAAAATAAAATAACCAGTATCTTCATATCTATAATACACTAATCTGTACATATTTTAACAGTTTTTCTTTTTGAATTCTGACAAACAACCTGCTATATATTATTCTAGTATTTTACATTTTTCAGTTGGAAATCATCATGCACTCGAGTTGATGGCCAGCTCTATATAGCTGGAAATATTTACCCTGTCCAAAGCAATAAAAACAAACTGTAGTGATGGATGTACCAAGAATGCTTATATAAGACACCTCTGTCCCTTTAGTATTTCAAATCCCTCAAGCATAATGAGATTTGTTGTTTAATAGTCAAGAAATATGTCCAAAAGCGGAAGCCCTGCCTGTGCAGATAGCCATACAGACCACTCATTCTGATGTGCATATAATACATCACAAATCTCTTAGGTCTTAGTTACACTGATTGACATAAAGAACTACAAACATACTTAAAAATGGAGAATTTTCCCATTGAAAACAATCCCTATATTTTTCACTTATAACCAGTTTTGGTATGGTAACCCATGAATGATCGTGGGTGGTTACATCAGGTGCTTTTCATATGCACCGGAATGAAATTAATGTTTATAAACCCTACTAACAAACTGCCTGTAGAGTTTCCATCTTGATTTTACTTCATGCTATAACTTATTAGTTTTGATTGTCCACTAGGTTGTATGATTGCATCAATTATGATATAGGATTGCTGCGTGTTACCTCATTGACAAAACCTATTTCTTGTTAATAGGTTCCAAGAACTAATGCATATAATATATTCTCAAAGAGAGAAATAGGTACGTCATCATCTTTTTTTTTTTTTTGGATATCATAAAAGATATGTGACATCATTATATGTACTTAAAAGAGTTTAATGGTTTTCTTGGGATGATTAGAACACAGATAAGGATTATATGATAGAATTGCAGTCTACTTCTTTATAGTGAGGTACAATAAATAAAGGTAGCGACCAGTTGGATTTGCTCAATTCTCTATTTCTTTCTTCTGTCTGTAAAATGGCTTAATGGTGGCAAAGCACAGTTCATTAACAGACAGTCTTATATTAAGACTGGTCAGTATGCAACTCAGATTGACATCTTGCTAGTAAGGAAATGGCAATGGTGTCAAATCAGAGACTGCAAAGTGCTCCAAAAAATGAACCTGTTGACCCTGAGCATTAAATACTGTTATCTACGATCTCAGGCAGTGGACAGAGAAAGTTCTACTCTAAGGTCAACACAGACTTGACAGATCATTTGGAAGCTGACTGAAGTGAATGCAAAGGGGTTCAATGAAATAATCATGGATCTTATAAATCATGTAAAAAGAAATAGAACCAAAGAAGAATGGTACCATCAAAAATAGGACACACAAGCAGAACTTGTGATGGAGTTCAGAAGTGGAAGTTTTTTAAAAAAAATGAGTACAGGAAGACATAGACCGAGCTAGAAAAGAATACCGCCTGGCTAAGGCAGTCATCACAGTGGCAAAGATCAAGGTATCAGAGAAAATGAAAGTGAGTTAGCACATGTCACACAGGAAATGAATCAAGTTGCAAGGCAATGACAAAAAGATAAAGACAGCTGACAGACACCATTCACAAGGCATGCAAGCAACAATCTACACACCTGTCCATAGGACATGGAGGTCAGATAGAAGGAATACTTCAAAAATCTTCAGAATTAAGAAAATGCTACAGAATCTGACCTGCTACATGTACAGCCAATGATGAAATATGAAGCGTAAACCACCCTACAAAAAGAAAAAATAAGTCAGGGAAAATGGCAGGCTCTGACGAAGTCACAGCTGACATATCAAAATCTGAGTGAGTTGGAGAAGAAGTGGTTCTTGAAGATATTCATCACATTATGGAGAGAGAGGCATTTCCCAGATGACTGAACAATAAGCGTTCCAGTGCCAGTGTACAAGAACAATGGGGGTATTTACAAATGAGAATAAAACAGATGTGTCAGACAAATGGAAATGTTTATGGAAGAATTAAATAGGCCAAAGTTAGTGGTAGATGAGGTTCAATTATTAATAGTTAGGATAGGAGGAGAGGAGATAAGAATGGTGATGTATAACCAATCCACAAGAAATTCTCCAGGAGTAGATGGTATTCCTGTGGAAGTTTGGAAGCTAGGAAGGAAAAAACTGATAAATATCTGGAAGGTTTTGTTTAACAGTATTTTAAGAGAAGGAAAAGCAGAAGCACCAACATCCTGGAAGAAAGTGGTGGTGGCTGTAATATCTAGAGAGGGTAAATACCCATTAGATCCAGTTTCATATAGGCCCATTTCAATCCGAAACCATGATTACAACGTGCTTGTTGTTTATAATGGCTAAAAGAATGGCAAAGGTGATGTCAAAACTGACAGATATGGATCAGTGTGTTTTTGTGGAAGTGAGGCAAACATTTAACAGCATTAACAGTACATTGATGATCAAGAAGGAAGCTGAATGTAAGAAAATACCACTGTTGCTGGTGGGTCTTGATGCAGAGAAAGCATTCGACATAATAAGCTGGGAGTTTATAAGAAGGGCAATGGAAGTGGTTGCATTCCCTCATAAAATTATAAGGGTGATGAGAAAGATATATGATGGATGGGAAGTGAAAATTAAAGTAGGTGGAGTCCTCTCTAAGTTCTATTTGAGCAGAGGAAGCAGGCCGGGGTGTCTTCTTTCCCCTTTGTTATTTGCATTATATTTAAAACCTCTGGCAAAGAAAATAAGGGACTCAGAAATTCAAGAATACAATAGATATGGTAGTCAAGAAAAGCTGTCTCTATTTGCAGATGCTATTATTTTACACTTGATAAAACCAGAAAAGGACATTTCAGTGTCATGGAACATTTTGAGGCAGTTTCAATTCTTTTTTGGATTCAAAATGAATGAAGCTAAAACAAAGGAAACAGCTGGAAATTATGTACCCGCAAAATTGGTTCAACAATATCCCTATTTATAGGGACATGATAAAATTAAGTACTTAGGAGTATGGATTAAAAAGCATTCTGGTGTGGCAACTAAGGATATGTGGAAGAGTCTGAACAAAAGATAATACAAAAACTGACAAATTGGAAGCTCTCTTATATGGGTATAGATAGGAAAATATAAGCAGTTAAAATGTTTTTAGTCCCTTTAGTCTTATACAGAAGTTAGGTATATTTTTATCAACCAGAAGAGAAGTTGTGCATAACAATAAATAAAGAGCTGATAGATTTTATCTGAAATGGGAACACTGCAAGTGTTAAGAAGGGATAAGATGATTCTTCCAACAGAACAATGCAGTTTGGGATTATCTGATTTGAAGTGGTATTTCAGAGCTGCACAGTTAAGGCTCCTATACACAGCACAAGCAGAAACCTATAATTAAAGGTGGAAAAGGATGATGAAACGGGGGAAAGCTCAACAAAGAAGGAGACTGGGATTTTGGTTGCAAATCCTTATGGAGAATAACAATAACCACACAGAATATCATATTCATAAAGTATCAGAAAGTATTCTAAGATCTAAGCCAACACGAAAATGGAGAAAGGAGATTCTGCCAATAGGGATGACTGCCATTAGGGATACATACAATAGGAAACAGGGGGCTGGAATTTATTGGAGAAAACTGGCAAAAAAAAAAAAACAAGGTATTGGGAGCAAATAATTAGAGAGGGAAAGGTAATATAATGGCAAGAGGCCAAGAATTTGTTTTGACTGCAGGCTAGAGATTGCCTTCCCTATCAAGGATTGATATCAGAGTGTAGGCAAAGAGAAATAACAGGGGGATCCTAAGTGAAAAATCAGCACTGGTACAGTTTTTAGTACAATCTAGAACAAAACCTGCTTTTTGAAAAAGGAATAACTAGTGCAGCACATAAAATATTACATGCTAACTATAAAAATCAATCAGATGAGGTTAAAAAGGCTTGGGAAGAGAGACTGGATATGCAATTCACAAAGCAACAATGTATGCATGTCTCCCAAATATGCAACAGAGTCTACACCCCAAGTAGACTCCAAAGAATTTTTCCTCAGGTAGACAGCAAATGTTGCAGATATGACGGGGAAGAAAGAGGTAATTGGAAACATACTTTCTGGGAGTGTAATGACTTAGCAGACTTTAATGATTCCCTGCAGACTACTCTGTCAGAGATACTTGTTAAGAAAAGTGGGGTAAAAAAGGAAATTATTTCTTTCCACCATGTTACAGAATTGGAATTGCTTAGACATTTTAAGGCCTTGCTTGCTCTAATTATGGTAGCTGTCATAAAGCAATTACTAAAAAATGGAAATCAAAGCCTAAACCGACGGTACTAGAAGTAGTGAATATTGTAACAGCGATAAAACAACTGAAACTGGTATCTTTAGAAAAGGGTAGGACCAATCACATAGAAAATAATGGGAATTGTGTGAATAATACATGCAGATAAGGAATGAGTTTTAAAAGAAGGCAGAATTTGAATGAGCTGTGAAATTTGGGACTGACAATGACTGGTTAGATTGTTAGTGATGTCTAATGTTTGCAACTAAAATTATGTAAATATGGTTTGTGATTGCAACTAAAATTATATCAATATGGTTTGTTTTCATTTATATAAATGTATGATTGCCTATGTCATACGTGATAATTTAATAAAAATGTTTATTTAAAAAATACAAATGTGTCAAACTCCTGTCATCCTGTGTGAAACAGCTGAGGTGGATGACTGAAAAAATGAACTCACAAAATAGGTGAAAGATGAACACTTCTGAATCAGACTTGGATGCAGTACAATTGACATGATGTTTGCAGTGAGAAAGCTCATTTGAAAAGTACTGCAGTGCTTGAAAGTCCCAAAAGCAGTGGTAGAGAAAAATGTAAATTATGTTCAAGGACACAAAGATACATGTAAAGTAATGATCAGATGTGCATTGAGTCCACTCCTGTTCATAATGGTAATATACAATGTCATTAAAGATACTGGAGTGGACAGATCAAAAAAGCTGCTATATGCAGATGATGTGGCATTAAAATCAGTCTCTGAATAGGAACTTCAGCAAATGACAGTGGAATAGCATGCAATGCAAAACTGAAAGAACCTGGGATAAAACTAAGTCCATACTAAACTGTGGCTATTGCAGGACAAGGAGGACATCAGAAGAAGCTAAAAAATGAGTTAGAAGGGAAAACAGTTGAACAGAATAACAGCTGCAGTTTAATAATCCAATGTAGCTCTCTGCACTCATTTTATTCGCAATATCACGACCCCATAAATCCTCAGTTAACATTTCAAGAATAGCAAATTTAAAACAATGAGCAGCAGCACATTCCACAAAATGCTTTACTAAAGCATTAGTCATCCTCTTATTCTTGATATCCCCTACATACTCCAAAATCCTGTCTTTCAGTATCATATTCATTTTGCCAACATAGTAAGAGTCACATGCTTGACACAAAGCCAAGTAAACAACATTTGTACTCTTACAGTTTGTGTAAAAAACAATGTCTATATGAGAATTACAGGCAGAAATTCCAATGCTACTTGTGGCAAATATATACTTGCAGGCTTTGCAGTAATGATATAGAAACATACCATGCCAATCTGAAGACAAAAAAAGTTTACAGAAAGTCCTGTAACACAAAACACGATTAAGTGACTGATTATTGCAAAAAGAAAACTGTGGTTCCGGACCTAGAACTTCCTTTAAATGCTGATCTGACATAAGAATATGCCAATTCCTTTTAACAATCTCGCACACCATCCCAATATCACTTAAATATGTAAACACCATATACGTATTCCTTCTCACCTGTCCCACAGAAATAGAATGTGTATTATCAACCCATCCTTCAGCAAAATATGGTTTAGCAACAGTGTCTTTGAGTGCATGGACCTCATTAACAACTTCAGCAACCTCAGTGAAGGTTTTTAGATTTCTGTGTGCTGACAGTAGATGTCACTATTTATGTCATTTTTAAATTGTGTATCTGCAATATGTGTTATTGGTTGGTTTTTAGATTTTTGTGTGTTGACTGATGCAGCTCTCTTGATAAGGGCTGTGGTCTGTTGTTTGGTATTAAGGTCTGAGGAAGTGGTCTGCCACAAAAACACTTATATTTTTGTTATTAAAATTCTTGTTTTATTTCTTTTACTTCTACTTCAGTTTGTTTTTATTACACTGGTTTTTGCTGCTCGTTGCTGTGGTGGTCAAAGTTTTGTCTTTGGATTATACTTTGCTGTGGATTGGTTCAACCTTTGCCTGCAGGTGTTCCTGTTCCTTTTTTGGATTTACTTGTGTGGTTTCCTTGGGGGACATGGCAGAAGAGTGAGATATTGAACTTATGTATAACCTGAATAGGGTCAATGGAATAGACTCTGATCGTCTAGAACGTGTATTGGCTATTCATATTAATCCTTTGCTGCATATTTCTAACAACTCATTGTCTAATTCTTCTACAGTTGGTTTAACTACACATGAATCGTTTCTATTATGATTGAAAAATCTTGAGAGTAGACTTTTCAGACATAAACATCTCCAATGGCAATGTTTAAATCTTGAGGCAGCAATACCCCCACAAGGTTGTTCCACGTGGATTACGAGTTCTAAAAATGCTGACTTACAGTGAAACTTATCCAGATCTCCTTAAACGTTGTCAAATGTTGAACCTGCAGCTGAGCTGATTACATGAAACTTCTGATAATTTTTTCAAACCCCATGAGGATTTAATATTATGTGAGATTAAGAAACTTCAGACTGAGATTGCCACTAAGTTTTCTGTAGCTCAATTCAAAGAAAATCTGGATGTTTTTTATGACAATGTAATGGCCTATGAAACTAGACTTCAGATGATCAAACATAGGAAGTTGCAATGAGTTAATATTTTTTCATGGCTGCATGATGGTCGTGATACTTTATGGAACTTTGTGCAGAATGAAGATAATGAATAGACTAATAATGAACACATCAAGACCACTCCACATGTGGAATCAGTTCAACCAGTCTCATATACAGTTAATGATGAGGCTTCAAAGCCAGTTGTTCCATTGACAAGTGATATGCTGGCTGCAACTCCTCCTTTTTCCCTCCTTGGTCCCCTTCCGATAGATCGAGAAGGCAGAAAGAGTTGTTCCTGGAGTCGGTTGAGGTGAGGACAGCTCCGATCAATGAACCAGGTGGATGCCAGGATGACTACCAGGAACAAACATCAAATCACTTAATTTTTAACATCTCCTCTTATGAGCTTGCTATTGATCAGATCAGCTTGTTGAATAAAGGTCTTTTCTTTACACCTTTGAGATCAGATGTTGGAGAGGTTATTTTAGACCTTAAATTATTTGCTAGAAATGCCACCTTGAACTCTATGTTTCCATACTCTGACACATATGTCCCTGATGTTTTCAAAAACCCTAGCTCTTTTACACCCAAGCCTCATCCGCTGATTGATGTATTTGCTATGTCATGTGAGAATGATCTACAGAAGCAGATCGCAGATACGTGGGAAAGCATCTTGCTATAACTTGACTGCTGGTGAATGTGAGGCACTCAGGACCAGGTGAGAGACCCCCTATACTGAGATTTGTCCTGCTGATAAAGGGGGCGGTATTGTAGTGATAAATTGGACTATGTTTCCAAGATGCACACCATGTTACAAGATGGTACTACCTATAAATGCTTGCACAAGTTCCAAGTGGATGGGTTAATTAGCAGAGTTGATTTTTATATATATTTGTTACACATGACAGGTCTTATTAGTCTGGAACTTCACAATCATTGTTCTGTTTCCAGTAGTACCTATTATCTATGGTTTACTTAAAGTGCATACGAGTTTGATGGACCCTCCAATGCGTTCAATTATCTCCAGTAGAGGATGGATCACCAAACCACTCTTTATACTTGTTGAGAAAGCACTTCACCCTATACTAGACAGTATTCTGAGCATCCTTAAAGATACCAGGAATTTTCTTTCTGATTTGTATTCATGCTCTACTAAGCTTGTTGATAGGGAATCTACTTGTTAGCATGGACACCAATTCTTTGTTTACAGTTGCACCTAATGAGGCAGGTATAGATAAAGTGAGACCTTTTTTGACCACCTGTAGTGATTTTTCTAACAATAAGACTATGCTCATTTGTTCACTCCTTGAGCGCATTCTAGAAAATAATATATTTGTTTTTAGTGATGTTTACTATCTTCAACTGATTAGTGTGGCTATGGGTACTGTTTGAGCAAACTTGTATGCCAACTTGATTCTTGCACAATGGCAGCAGGAATTAGTATATGACAACGATCCATTCACTGATTAGATCAGCTGCTATAGGTGATTTGCTGATGATGTCTTCATAGTTTGGAAAGGCACTGAGTATGATTTGTCCTACTTCATTGATTATCTACACAGTACCACTGATTTTTTTAAGATTTACTTGTAAGAGCTCACATACTCAGATAGATTTGCTTGACACATCTGTTAGTAGGAGTGCATTAAGTGATTTTACTACAAAGCTCCATAAAAAAAAACCTGCAAGAAGAATAATATCTTGCACAAAACAAGCATGCATACTAGACACATCGCTAGGAATGTACTGAAAGGGCAATGCCTTAGAACTATAAGACTGAATAACATGGATGATCTAGCTGTGGAGGCTTTATATGAGAAATCTAAGGAATTCATCAATACAGGTTACTCACTGAGGTAAATGAGGTCCATGCACTCAGTCGCTCTTGCTAAACCATATTTTGCTAAAGGATGGTGTGACACTCATGCACTGTCCCAGTAATCAAGAAGCCTCAATCCTCACCACTAAGACCAGTGAGGGACATGCACATTGGGAGGATGAACAGTACACACACAGGAAAGTACAATTTCCCTTAAGAGCACACAGATATCACAGTCAGTCTGGGGCTGGTTTCTCCCTTTCTCTCCAGATCCCCAATAAGACTCCCCACTGGCACAGCTATAGAGTGGAGTCCTTAGCCAGGGTCCCAAGCCAAGTCCTTCTAGCACTCTCTCTGTCCAACTAGTGCTTCGCGTCCCTGTCCATGTAGCTGACACACACACACACACACACACACACACACACACACACACACACACACACACACACACACACTTTGAGATTTGATTTATACACAAATACACACCCAGGAAAGGCTGGCACAGGTTTACTAGCTATGCACCCTTCTGCCCAGACCATAAGGTAGATAGCACTGCCACCAGAACCTGTACTTATCAGCTACTATAAGGCCCTTCCCAAAGGGTGACCAGTTCCACTGTGTAATGTTACTATTATCCAATCAGTAAGTGTGACTGAGACTTGAAGGCTATTGGAGTGGCTTGCACATTATCACCAAATACATATGCAAGTACCCTAACAGCTTATATATCTCTATGCAAAACCAGCCACAATTAAAATGTTTAAATATATTTAATAATAAATAATAAAAGCACAGTGACAACAGAGTTCAAAAATACAGGAAATACTTTAAAACACCATTGTAGGAAAGTCTAGCATAAATACAGAAAACATCTAGACTGGTCGGACTATTTTTCTATCTATCTCTAAGAGAGATACTACGATCTAAGTCTTACTTACAGAGTAAAGCAAGTGCTGGTAACAGGGTGTTTACAGGTCCAGACTAAGATACAAAATGCACTCTCTCTCTCTCTGAGATAGTTCTTAAGTTAATAATACACATTACTGATGGGTTAGCTAGATGACATCACTATTTGATACTTGCATCTAGTTCCCAGACTAAATAGTTATCAACAGAATTTAACATGTCTCTATGAAAAATACTTATCTCTTAGAAGCTTGCCAGAAACTGGAAGTCATAAAACAATTATCTTGGAAACCTGTAATTACCTCTGTTTCAAACAACAGAAAGAATGTCCAACTGCAGACATTCCGTCTTCTAGTTTTGGTAAGCACACTCATAAAATTCTTTATTTATTTTCTCAGAGTTTGCAAGTTAACTCTGTATATTCCAACTTTTACTATGAAACCATACATTTGCATTGGCATATAATTTATACACATTTCTGCAAATTTTCCAGCAGGATGCAGTGTGGTTACAATCTAGTGCAGAGCATATAGTTTAATCATAACATATAGTTCTCTTACATTTGTAAGGCAAGCCTGTGGATCATATTAATATTTACAAATCACATAAGATTATATACAAAATTCTAGCTAGCAGGGCTGGCAGTATCAGACATGGGTTGACAATGCATGTTCTATTTCTATGGGACAGGTGAGAAGTAAATGCATATGGTGTTCACATAATCAAGTGATATTGGGACCATGTGCGGAATTGTTAAAAGGAATTGGCATATTCTTTTGTCAGATCAGCATTTAATGCAGACCTGTGCGCTGTATAGCCCCCGGGCCACATACTGCCCTTTGGCTGTCCCTAACCAGTCCGCTGACGGTCTCAGAATTATCTGAACCAGACGTTATCTGCACATGTGTCGTGCATCTTGATATTAGCTGTACCAGCTGTTGCATGCATTGTGCGTCTTTCCTGTTTGTTTCTTTTGGCTTTTTTCCCGGTTAGGGGTCGCCACAGTGGAACTCCGGTCTGCTAATGATTGGCAGTTGATTTTTATGTACCGGCTTACCAGGCCTGCCATGCGGAATCAATGTTTGTTGATTTTGAAGGGATATTTTCATTGCTACTGCACAGAATCTGCTTCTGAATGGCAATGTAGCTGCACAGAATCCAAATCTGCAACAAGTGTGTGTGTGTGTGTGTGTGTGTGTGTGTGTGTGTGTGTGTGTGTGTGTGTGTGTGTGTGTGTGTGTGTGTGAAATGCCCCAATTAGGGATAACTGCTGGTTAGTGTTATTGCTCAGGCTCAAACCCTGTACCTTAGGCACAAGAAACAATAGCCTGAATTGTCTACCCCTACCACCACTGAGAAACTTATTCTAGCAAGAGTTTGCTTACCTTTAGTAGGGTACCTGATGCATTAATAATTTGTTTGTTTGGGTGGCAATGACCCATGTTACATCTCAAAACAGATCCTTTTTCAGTAAAATCTTGGCTGATTAAACCATTTTATGTAAAAAAAGTTCCCAATTAAACATATAGGGAGGTCTTTCATACCAAACCTGAATCTAGCAACTTTTAAAGATTACGTACAAGCAATATTTAAAACATGTCCCTGGTTTTGAGCCTTTGCCCCCCCCCCCCATAAAATCTGGCTTTTTACAGATTTTTTGTGCTACAAAGTTGACAGATATGGTTAAGTGTCAAGTGCAGAAAGTGAGTCTCAAGTGCATTCTACAAGGAGCCGAGAGTTTCAGGGAGAAGTTTAGTGCTGCTTATGCCAAGTCTGTTTACAATATGCAACTGTCATTTAGCAAATGATAATCACTATTGTGCTAAGTATTTAAAGCATTGTTAATAGGACAAGTAGTATACTTGCTTTTGATTCAGAAGGCTGTGGGTTCTACTCCCAAAGTATGTGTATGGATTGCTGATACCGTACTGTGTTATACTTTAAAGGGGGTGCTTAGTTACAGATCTCTTTAATGCGGGATTATTCAGATGACTTTTACTTCCGTAGATATTGAACAATGACTGATACACTGGTTGACTGATGCATTTTCTTTGAATGTGAATTTCAATGCTCTTTCAATGAATGAGTTTCAAGGACAGAGAAGTTTTAATACCGAGTCTGTTTTCATTGTGAGACTGTATTGCTTTGTTTAGCAAATGCCTATCAGTGTTTGTGCTATAAAATTTGACATAAGCTTTAAATTAAATCCAAATACAGTAGGTTCATTGATTAATACAGTACTAGGCTAACTGCTCATTTGGGCCATATTAAACCTAGCGATATACTGTACCATTTTGTACTTACATTAAATTTGCTTTATTTTTCTTGTTTACTGTTCATCAAAAAGCATTTTTAGAAGTTTTTTATCTGATTCAGTTATATGTTTGATTATCCAAACAGTTTGAATATCTGAACTACCCTAGGTCCCAATTAGTTTGGATAATCGGCTCTCTACTGTACTATGCTTTTCTTACATAAAAGCATAGCAAATTGGCAGAATGACGGCATCAGGAAAAGAAAAAGAGGGCTGGAGAGGGGAGTAAATGAGAGAGGGTTATAGGAGGTGTGAGAGGTGCGTTATTAGTCTGGTTTTGTAGCTACTACAAATTAGATCGGAGGAAAGGGAGGGTAAGTCAGTACGCTTACCATTGTTGAAACTTTGAATGCTCTATCTCAGAACAGTAATGCCACCCTGTCAGGTGAAGGATCACTATGGTTCAGTTTTAAAAGTGGCATATTAGTGAGTTTCACAGAATGATTTATCTGACTATCCCTTCCACAATTCTCTAAAAAGGCTTCTGAAAGGGCAGGGAAAGAGACTTCATGTGTTTTGGTACAGCATGCGCATTATGATTTAGTCCAGAGACTGTTATTCCAAAAGGACTTTTTGTATATGTTATTTGGATATTAAGTTATACATTAATTATTATAATATAATTATTTACAGGGCTGCACACTTTCCTTGGACAACACTGGATTAAAATTAATTGTGGAATATTTTAGCAGCTGTTAGCCATGAGTGCTTAGTTTGTGGAGAAGATAACTGTGTTTAAGGATTACAATTTGAATTACCATTATGAGACTATACATGCAAAGAAATATAACAACTTGACTGATGCAGACCGGGTGCAGACATCTGAAGCTTTGGAAAAGCAACAAGGAATTTTAGCAACTTTACACATCCAGGGATGGAGCACTCAAGACCAGTGATACCCCACAAAACTGCAAAAAGAAGTATGCCATTTTGTGATTGGGAGTTCATTAAAGAGTGTTTGCTGGACTGCAGTGCTAATATGCCCTGAGAAAAAAAGAAGCATTTGAGAATGCGTGCCTCTCCCAGAAAACCATAATGAGAAGGATTGAGGACATTGCAGGAAAATCTGGAGCTTCAGCTGCAAAACAAAGTGGACAATTTTGACTTTTCCTCCTTGGCTCTGGATGAGAGCTGTGATGTCCGTGACACAGCCTAATTACACATCTTTGTACATGGGATAACAAAAGACTTTGAAATTACAGAGAAGCTGGCAGCAATGCAGTCAATGAAAGGGAAGGTGACGGGGGCCAATTTGTTTATGGAGGTAAATGCATGCTTGGACAAACTGGGAATGAAATGGGACAAACTGGCAGGTTTTACAACAGATGGTTGTCCAAATCTGACAGGAAAAATGTCAGACATTTGAAGTGGATGCAAAGTAAAGTGACTGAAATGAACATAGAATAGAAAAAAGAAGTTATGTCCTTACCATAACGTTCCATGTGGAGTGTTCATCTTGCCTTTGTTCTTACACATGGGTATCGGAGCCGATCCTCGGCTCCGAGTCGGCCGCTTAGCAAAGCTCTGCATCTAGGAGAAGGTCGAGACCAACCTACCTCCCACAATTCCCTCTGCCTCTACCTCAGATCTAGTTTGCAAACATTACCAGATCCAGCAATAACAAAGGTAATCAATAATAAAGGAATACATAAGTATACATAAGGAGTGGAAACTAGCTCAAGCCAGTAGAAACAACAGAGAGACCACTAATGGGAGACAAACAGACCAGACTTCTAATCCATACATTCTTCCAGACCTGAGGGTGGGAGGGTGGGGATGTAAGAACAAAGGCGAGATGAACACTCCACATGGAACTTTATGGTAAGGACATAACTTCTTTATGTGAGAGTGTTCAATCTCGCCGTTTGTTCTTATACATGGGTAGCGTCCCTAGCTCCTTACCCTGAGTGACTCAAGGAAGAACGTTCCTGAGCACAGTGGAACCAAAAGATGCTCTATCCCTGGAAGTCTTATCAACTTTATAATGAGTGATGAATGTATGCGGTTTAGACCAAGTGGCGGCTGCACAAATAGTGTCCAATGGTAGACGAGCCGCATGAGCCAGAGATGTGGAAACTGACCTAGTAGAATATCCCTTTGGTTTGGTGGGCAAAATCTGGTTTGAAGCAGAATACACGAAGGTTATACAATCAGTTAGCCATTTAGAAAGTGTACGCTTCGTCACTGCCATGCCCTTTTTATTGTCCGCAAAGGATATAAAGAGTTGGTCCGCTTTCCTATGGTCCTTAGTTCTATCCAGGTAGAATCTGAGTTGTCTATGAACATCCAATTTGTGTAACATATATTCCAGCTTGTTGGAGTGGTTTTTGAAAAATGTAGGGAGCTCAATGGATTGATTAATGTTGTTAACTGAACAGACCTTAGGGAGAAAGGAAGGGTTGGTGCGTAATGATACCCTGTCAGGTTGAAAAATTAAATATGGCTGTTTGATGGAAAGTGCCTAGAGTTCTGATACCCGTCTGGCTGAAGTGATAGCTACTAGGAAAAGAGTTTTCCAGGACAAGAACTTTAAGGAACAGGAAGAAGCTGGTTCAAAGGGTGGTAAAATCAACTGGGACAAAAGTAAATTTAGATTCCAAGGAGCTGTAGGTGACCTAACTTGGTCTGAGATGAAAGGACCCTTTCATGAAGGCCTTACAAAGCCTATGAGCCATAATAGGAACTCCGTTTTCTCCTATGTGAAAGTTGGAAATAGCGGCCAACTGAACCCTTAAGGTGGCAGTAGATGTTCCTTGGTGAAACAGAATGGACAGGAATTCCAAAATCTTGTTTAGGGGGGCTACTAAAGGATCCAAATGCTGTGTAGTCGCCCAGTAGATGAAACGTTTCCACTTACTAGAATAGATCTTAGTAGTGGAAGCCTTATGAGAGGCGACCAGAATGTTCTGAACTGCCGGAGAAAGAAGATCAGACCTGGCTAAGTAGGGAAGCGGAGCAGCCAGGCTGCTAACTTGAGGGATAGAAGCGACGGGTGAGGAGTTCCTTTCGAATGAGTCAGCAGATCTGGCACTGGGTCCAGAATCCAGGGCTCCTGTATTTGATGGGCTTGAAGAAAGGGGAACCAAATCTGTCGAGGCCAGAATGGGGAAATGAGAATTATAGTCCTCTCCTGGTCTTTGGCTTTCTGAAGAAATTTCGGGATCAGTGGTATAGGAGGGAACGCATATAGGAGACCCGGGGGCCAATCGTGAATCAGAGCGTCCCTGGGGACATCCCCTGGAGGGGGTAAAAGGGCAAAGTAGCTTCTGCATTTGGTGTTCATTGGAGACGCAAACAGATCGCAGCAAGGCTGGCCCCATTTGCGGAAAATCCTTTCCGCTACTTTCTGATTGAGGGACCACTCGTGAGGTAACAGGATGGCTCTGCTCAACCTGTCCGCTATGATGTTGGATAACCCCGGGATGTGCGTTGCTATTAGAAAGCGACCTGTGGACTCTGCCCATTGCCAAATTCTCATGGCCTCTCTGCACAACTGGTAAGACTTGGTTCCTCCCTGTTTGTTTATGTACCAGACTACGGACATATTGTCCGTCTGTACTGCAATAGTCCCTAGAGGTAGAAGGGGGGAGAAGTGTTGCAATGCTAGAAACACTGCCCTTATCTCTAGAACATTTATGTGCAGGTTGTACTCTAAGCTGGACCATTCGCCTTGGACTGTTTGTCCCTGAAAGATGCCCCCCCCCCACCCTATCAGGGAAGCGTCCGTGGTCACTGTGGCTGTTGGTTTGGGTAACACAAACGGTCGGCCGCTGATGAAGTTGTGATTCTATAACCACCAAGACAGGTGTGCTTTGCAGGTATTCGTAATGTGAATCTTGTGTGTCAGCGGTAACTGCTGGAACGACCACTGTGCGAACAGCAGCCATTGGAGAACTCTCATGTGAAGCCTCCCCATGGGAACTGCAATGAGGGAAGCTGACATGAGCCCTAAGACTTTCAGGACTAGATTGGCTGGGGACTTTTTGGACAATAGCAGGAGAGATACATGTTCTTGCAGGGAAGCTATTCTTGTGGAGGGGAGTTTTAGTAGCAAAGAACGGGTATCTAGATCTGCCCCTATAAATGAAATATGCTGCGAGGACTGTAACGCAGATTTTTCGAAATTTATCGAAATCCCTAGCTGAACACAAAGGCTGATTGTGTAGTCCCTGGCCTTTATCAGTTGACGCTCGGTGGTGGCAGAAAGGAGCCAGTCGTCCAGATATGGAAACACCCGGAATCCTAGGGGTCTCAAGTGAGACGATACCACTGCCATGCATTTGGTGAAAACCCTGGGGGCTGAGGTTAGACCAAAGGGCAGGGCCCGAAACTGAAAGTGGCTGGCTCCCAGCCGGAAGCGCAGGTGATCTCTGGACACTTTGGCCATTTTGATGTGGTAGTAGGCGTCCCTGAGATCTATTGAGCACATCCAGTCGTCCTTCTGTAAAAACGGAAGGATCGATTGAAGCGTGACCATCCGGAACTTTTCTTTCTTCACAAATGTATTGAGAGTGCTTAGGTCCAGAATTGGCCTCCAGTCCCCTGTCTTTTTTTGGAACTAAAAAGAATCTTGAGTAAGTTCCGGATCCTCTTTGGTCCGCCGGGACTGGCTGGATGACTCTTTTTTTCTAGCAGCTTTGAGATTTCTATAGCTGCAGGTTCTCACAGATGGGGTGGTACATCTGGGAATCTTTTTTGTGGTAATGGGGGAAATAAAAAGGGAATTTTGTAACCTCTAGTAATAATGCTTTTTACCCAATTGTCTGAAGTAAGGTTTTGCCAGGCCTGAGGGTATAAAGCCAAGCGACCCCCGACTGCCTCCAGAGCAGGACAGTCGGGCCTCCTCTCAGGAGTGCTGGAAAGGCTTCCCAGGGATGGTATCCCTATCACCTTGGTTCTGCGGACCCCCTCTGCTGCCAGGGCGGCGTCTTCCATTTCTGCCCCCTCCTCTCCCTCTGGGGGGGGCATCACCCTGTGTGCCTGGGAAAGAACCCTGGGGTTTACGAAACCACATCTTTCCACCTCGTTGCCCTTTGGGGTATGGTCTGGATGGGGTGGAAAAATTAACTCCGACAGCAGACAGAGTCTTTCCCTCCTGCTCACACCGGGTTAGGGTCTCCTTTACTTTGGGGCCAAAAAGAGTGGCACCATCAAAGGGGGCATTAGTAAAGGAAGACTTGAAGGCTTCCACAAAGGAGCACAGCCATATCCAGGATTGTCTACGAAGAGCAATCGCTGAAGCTGCAGCCCTACTCAACCCTTCGGCCACATACGAGATGAGCCTCATGGACGAGTTCACAATAGAAGTAAGGGTATTGAGCTGTGCTGTAACCTTATCTGAGACAGCAGCATCTGTATTACCCTGGAGGGTATCTCCCAACTCTTTGACTAGATCCCTCTGTAATCGTGTGAAGTGTGTCAAGTAGTTCAGCGATCGCATGGAAAAAGTCGCTGAACTGAAAATGCGCTTCCCATATCTGTCCATGGTCCTAGAGTCTCTGTTAGGGGGATGGACAGATGAGGAAGATTCGGACATCTCCTTTTTAGTGGCTGCGGCCACCACCATAGCGTCCACTGGAACTCCCTTAGTAAAGTATGACTTGTCCTGAGGGGCAGTTATATATTTGTTAGGTTTCCTGGGAACTGGCTCCACTGTGTCAGGTGCCTCCCACGCCCTTTGAGCAATTAACTCCATTAACTCGTCGAAGGGCGGAGTGACCCAGGAGGAGGAAGGGCGAGCACCAAATGCCTTCGGCAGAACCGACTCATCCTCAGAAGGGGGTAGGGCCTGCCAATCACCTCTCTGCTTCAGGATCTCCAGGATGTCAGCAAAGGAGACATCCTCTGAGGGTGATTTTGGGGACCCTTCTGACTCATCTAAGTCAGTATCCGATGTTAAAGATTCTTGTGGAGAATCTAAGTGCCTCCTCTTGCACAATTTTTTCCTCGGAACGTCATTGGGAGGGGCATCCGATGAGGCCTCCGAGGAAGAAGGGGCTCCCTCTGGGAGTGGCTGAGACACTGGTGCTCTATGCTTATGTGTAGTCGTGGGTGCAGAAGTAGACAATGGACCTTTACGGGAGGGAGAAGTTGCTTCTGCTGACGTGGTTGTCTGAGAAGACAATACCTTCCTCATGAGGTCAAAGGCCCCCGGACTCCGAGCCGAGTAATCCCCCGGTTCCAAAGAACGCGGAAGTATCTCCGACGCAGAGGCCAAGGGCATCGACCCCGAGGACGGAGCCGAAGTGATCCGTGCCGAGGCACCGAGGGGGAGAGTCGGCACCGAAACATCGGTTCGACTCTCGGTCCCAGAGCCAAGGATAGATCGTCAGCTCCGCGAGTCCGCTAACGGTTCAGACGGAGTCGAGATCAACGGTGCAGACCGAGGAAGGGATGGTTCCGGCACCAAGAGCTCCACTATCATCAGATCAACATCTCCCGGCTCCGAAAGCTGAGTAGGCCTCGGAGGAGAATCAGCTGGAGATAAAGGAAGGCCTTTGAGTCTCGACACCAATTAGGAGGAGACTGAAATGAGCTTGGACAGGGCCGTGTTCTCCATTAACTTCTGCACCACATGATCTACGTCGGTGTCGAAGAGGGGCCTGGAAGATCGGGTCAAAGGAACCGAGGACGGTGTCGACCTCAATAGAGCAGGAGGTGGAAGCTCCGTCACCAGTTCCAAGACTCGAGGCTCGCTGACAGTAAGAAGTTCGACACTCGGCCCCGAAGTCTGTGGAACCGGTGAACGAACCTTAAACGAAGAACTCGGAGCCGATGACATGGGCTCCGATGTCTTCGACTCCTTCGAGGACTTAGAAGCCTGGTCTGACTTGTCAAGCGCCTCTTGGAAGGCAGGCTTCAAAAGACCTCTAGCCATAAGCTTTCTGCGTCTATCTGTCATGACCCTTCCACTAAAAGAATGACAGACAGAACAGTCTTCTTGTAGATGGAGAGGGCCAAGACAGTAGACACAGGAGCTATGGTTGTCGGTGACAGACATCTTTTGCCCACACTGACACCTCTTAAATCCCCACTTAGCTTTTTCAGACATATCTGTAAGAAAAAACACTGTACAATATCAAATAACACTGTCAAAAATGGTTGTAAGTCCACAGACACAGCAATAAAAATTGCAAGTATCAATTTCCTAGTCCAGTAAGTAGGTGAGGTAGGCCCTAAGGTAAACTAAACTATATATATATATATATATATATATATATATATATATATATATATATATATATACTATTATATATATAAAAGAGTAGCCAAAGGATGACCAGACCACACACACACACACACACTAAATATATGATCTCAAAGGATCAGAAGATTTTACAAGAAAAAAAGTTAAGAATTTAGCTTATCTTCCCAAGTTGGTCAGAGCTCTTCAAATACGATGTGATCGGTTGCAGCGTCAAACTAGATCTGAGGTAGAGGCAGAGGGAATTGTGGGAGGTAGGTTGGTCTCGAGCTTCTCCCAGATGCAGAGCTTTGCTAAGCGGCCGACTCGGAGCCAAGGATCGGCTCCGATACCCATGTGTAAGAACAAACGGCGAGATTGAACACTCTCACATTTGCTATTTTTGCATTGTATTATACATCAGGAGGTGCTGTATAAGTCTGTGCTAAAAATGAACCATGTTACTGATGTTGTAACTAAAATAGTTAACTTTATCAGGGCAAAATCACAGACAGTTTGTTGCACTTTTGGAGGAGCAATGTGGTGACATAGGCTACCACACAGCCATCAGATGGCTCAGCATGGGCAAAGTTCTTAAAGAGTATGGGATGTGAGAGCAGTGATTCGAGAGTCTTGTGAGAAGAAAGGCAAGGACAAACCACAACTCTCAGATGCCGACTGTTTGGCAGATCTTGCATTTGCAGTTGATGTGACTGCACTAATGAATGAACTAAATATCAAACTGCAAGGCAAGCACCTCTTTGCACATGAAATGTACAGCCTGTTGAAGGCTTTCATGAGAAAATTGCAGTTTCTTTCAAGCCATTTGGAGAGCAACATTCTCATCCATATGCCAACACTGAAAGAAGCCACACCATCAGGTGATCACCTCTGCAGGTATTTATCCATGTTAGGAGCACTGCATGGTGAGTTTATATGGCAATTTGAAGACTTAACAGTTGAGAGTGAAATGCACATGATTTCTTCTCCCTTCACTTGCATTGTGAATAATGCACCCAGTGATGTTCAGCTCGAACTCATTGACCTGCAGTCTGACACACTACTGGCAGAGCACTTAGTCAGCATCACTGTTGGATTTTTATTCTTCTCTCAGAGATGAAGACTTTCCAAACCTGAGGAGGCATGCTCAGAAGATGTTGGTTTTCTTTGGATGTGCCTACATATGTGAACAAACATTCTCAGTGATGCACTTTAACAAATACAGATCCTCTCTCACTGACGATCACCTGTTAGCTGTCCTTCACATATCCACCTCAGACATTCAACCTGACTTGCAATAGCAGTCTTATTACTATTTTGTATAAAGTTAATTTAATGCTGCTCTTTGAAATAGTGCAAAAACATGCACATTTTCAAAACGGTTTATTAAATGTTGATTAAATAGTGATGTACTGTTGTTTTTTACTATGCCTGTTCACATTTTCATAGCCTAATCACATCTACCAGTAGCAGCTACTAAAAACCATACAATTTACTGCTTTTTATAAAGAGATAAAATTAATGTGGATCAGAATTGAGTTCAGCCTATTGGTCCAGCGCTCCAAAACAGTCCCAGTTTCTCATGTGGCTCTGTGGGAAAATTAAATGCCCACCCCTGATTTAAAGGAAGTTCTGGGTCCAGAAACACAATTTTCTTTTCGCAATAACCAGTCACTTAAGTGTACTTTGTGTTACAGGACTTTCCATAAAATTGTCCCGACCAGCTTGGTACATTTCCATGCCATTCCTGCGAAGCCTGCAAGTATATATTTGTCACCACTAGCATCAGACTTTCCTGCCTATAATTCACATATAGATATTGTTTTTTATGCTGAGACTCTTTATCTGAGTGGTTTGCCTGGCTACAATCAACTGTATTAGAAGCTGAAGTTAAGTACAAACTTCCAGGTTTAAAGATGGTACTTATTTTTTCTGTCTATTTAATTGTTTAACTTAATTTTGCCTGGCTGAATTATTTTATTTATTTTATGGCATTGCTGTCTGTTCTCATCTGTCCTGAAACTGTTTTTTCTGTGTATTTAATAGTTTCACCGAATATTGTGGTTTGTCTGTCCCTTTGCAGTTAGAGGACGTTATTGCTGTTTTCACCTCTTTGTTATTCAATATTTAACTCTTACCCTAGAGGGTTACTCTCTGCTTTAAGTGTAAGCCACATAGCTGGGAATTTATTTTCTGCTCAATATCTGAGTTGTTTGGTTGGCTACAATCAACTGTATTAGAAGCTGAAGTTAAGTACAAACTTCCAGTTTTAAAGATGATACTGTATTTTATTTTTCTGTCTATTTAATTGTTTAACTTAACTGTCTGAATTATTTTATATATTTTCTGGCATTGCTTTCTGTTCTTATCTGTCCTGAAACTGTTTTTTCCCTCTCTCTCCCACCCTATTCTTGTGGTGTTGCTATAGTTCGTGGCTTTGCAGTTGTCCACCCCTACTGTAAATTTGATCTTGGACACCCTTCCCAGTCTACTGTTCACTCTACTTAATACAGAGAGAACATTTGAGAAGGCCAATCCACTTCCTCTCTCCTTGCATTTTACTAAAAAAAAATGCAATTTATTCATCTGCTTTTACTGTATTTGTGTTTCTTCCTACTTTATTACCTTATTTTGCGTTTGCCTCTTCTTAAAAGTACTAAATTGTATTTATTCTGCTGCATTTATTACTGCTTGGTAGTAGCCTGATTAAATTGTAACTGTTATTCTAAGCCTGCTGTTTTAAGCACTTGGACTTCAGACCATTTGTTTTACATTAAGGTTTGTGGTCTACACTGTTGTGGCAGGACAGGCAGCTTACATCTCTGATTGAAGGCTCTGTGTCTGTTATTCTAAAAGTGTATTAGTTCTGGTTTAAGCACTTGGGCTTTAGGCCAGTTATTTTATATTAAGGTTTGTGGTCTGCACTCTTTTGTGAGGAAAGGCTAGATTCTGCCCTTCTGAGCTGGGAATTTCTGGTTAAAGGCTTATTGTGCATGCTTATTTGAACGGTTTCTTTCTAAAATTGGTGCGCATTGTTTGCTGTAGCATAGCCTACACCCAGGCCTGCTGAATCTGGCTTTGTTTGTATAACTTGAGCACTAATCCAGGCCACCTTTTTGTTCCCATGCACCATAATCGCAGGAGTGTGCAGTTAGAACTTGTCTAATTGAAGACTGCTAGAAAAGGGCTTAGTTTTGAGCTTTTTTACTCGTTAATTGAGTAATTTGTTTAAATCAGTTTGCTCATTTTCCATTGTTATAAAAATTTTGCACTTTATTCATCTGCTTTTACTGTATTTGTGTTTCTTCCTACTTTATAGGTTCATAGGTAGGTACTAGGCTATTGGCCCTGGGGCCTATACAAGCCCAGCCAAAAAGGTACCCGGGCTTTTGCCACCCAAGAAAATTATTTTCATGTGCCACTGTCGAGCAGAGCCACAGAGGTGATCCCCGGGGTGAATTTCCTACTTCCCATCCAATCATCAAGATTTTTCTTGAAGAGTGCTAATGAGGAGCTTTGGTTGATATAGATAGGTAGTTTATTCCAGAGAATGGGAAGTCTCTGGGACAGGAATCTATCCCTCCGGCATGTTCTGTTTATTGTGGTGACAAGGTTTAGGTCCCTAGAGCCTGTGGCTCAGAGGGATTGGGATTTCTTTAAGTGGAGCATGTCCAACAGCTCTGGGTTTGACATAGCTTTGTATGTTAGGCAGAGATCACCTCTGAGTAGGTGATATGCGACGGAGTAAAGCTGAAGTTTTTTGAGACGGTCTGCGTAGGGCATTTATTTGAGGCCGGTAATCCTCTTTGTGAGGTATTTCTGTGGCCTTTCCAGTTGTTGCAGATGTCTTGTGAGGTACATACCAAAAGGGGCATTGTACTCTATAATGGGTCTAATGAATGATGAGTAGAGGGGAATGACCTCTTTTTTTCTGGATGAGAAACCTTTTGTGATGAGGTGTGCCACATAGAAGGATTTCCTGACTACTGTGGCGATGTGATTATCAAAGGAGAGACTACTGTCCACCTGTGTCCCAAGGACTCATCACACTTTTGGTGTTAAGTATAATACTGCCTATGTTGTAGTTCATGGGTACAGAGTTTTTACCAAAGGGGATGACAACGACAATGCACTTTTTGGCATTGAGCTTGAGGCCATGTCTTTGACACCAGGCATCTGTCTCAGTGAGGCCCTTTTGTAGGATGTCCACATTGTTAGGAGTTTTGATTATGGCTCCTAGTTTGCAGTCATCTGCGAACTTCATTAGCCTGTACTTCAGAGAAGTAGATACCAAACAGGAGAGGACCCAAGACTGAACCCTGTGGTACTCCACTTGTCACTGGTCTGAAGTCGGATTTGGAGTTTGCTACTTTCAAAGTGTGGGTTCTGTCAGTGAGTCAGTTAGCAACCCATCTTGTGACATAGGGATTTATACCTAGTTTAGTGAGTTTATCTATAATTCCAGAGTGGGGGATGGTGTCAAAAGCCTTGGCAAGATCTAGATAGGCTGTGTGAACCACCTTACCCTTGTCTACGGCTTTGGTGACTGCTTCAAAGAAGTCTATCAGGTTTAGGAGACATGATCTACCTTTTACAAACCCGAACTGGGTGGGATCCAGAGTTTGGAGATTACCAATGTCTTTGTTTATAAGTTCCATGATGATACGTTCCATGGCCTTGCAGACCAGGATCGTCAGGCTAATGGGGCAGTAGTTCCCAGGGTCCGTGGTGGCTCCCCCCTTGTGGAGTGGGATAACCATTGCTGTGCACCATTCAGCAGGCACAAAGCCTGAGGTGAGGCTATGATTGAACATGGTACTTAGGTGGGGTGCCAGTTCGTTCTGTAGTTCGTGTAGAACTCAGCCTGGGATGTTGTCTGGGCCCATGGATGCTGTGTTCTTGGCTTTAGAGAGTGTGGTTTTTACCTGTGCAGCCATGATTACAGGAACTTTGCACTCTTCTGGTATAGAGGTGGGCTCTTTATGGGGTGAGAGGGGGGTAAAGTTAGCACTGAACCTATCTGCCAGGATGTTGGCAATATTAGCTGGGTCTGTATATTTAGTGCCATTGTGCTGTAACTCAGAGCAGATCTGAGTGTTGACACTGAGATTCTTGACGTAGCTATAGAATGCTTTGTGGTTGTCTTTAAAATCAGTGGCAATTTTGTTTTCGTAACTAGCTTTGGAGGATTTTATCAGGGATCGCAGCTTCTTACTGAGGCTGACCAGGGAGCTCCTCCACTCGTAGGATTTTACTCTCTTTTGCAAGAGTTTCTTCCTTCTGTTGTACAGTTTGTTTATGGCAGAGGACCACCAGATTGGCTTCCTTTTTTTGGAGGATAGCGTCTTGGTTCTCTTTGGGATAGCATGATCCATGCAATCATGTAAGTGCTTATAAAGTGCAATTGTGTAGGATTCAGTAGTTGTAACTGTATTGTCCATCTGCATGGGTGTCATGAAGTTCACCACTTCTGTCTTAAGTAGCATGAAGTTGGCTTTGGAGAAATTTTTTACCATGGTTTCCTTAATGGGGGGGTGGAGGCAGAATGTGGATATCTAGAGAAATTAGCTTATGGTCGGATCGGACCAATGAGGCGTTGACTTCAGGTGTGGAACACCGGTCACTCATATTGGTAATGTAGATCTAGGATATTGTTGCTCCTGGTAGTGGTGGGGATAAGTTGATCTAGGACATTGGAGTTTATGAATTCCAGAAAGCGTTGAGCAAAGGAGTTGGTACATGAGTAGATTTCCCAGTTAATGGTGGGGTAGTTGAAATCACCCATTATTAGGGTGTTTGGTTGAACCCTAATATTTTCCAGTACATCAAGAAAAGAGGAGTGAGAATCCTGGGGCATAGTGGGTGATCTGTAGCAAGCTACAATTTGGATTGCAGTTTTTCCCAGAGTTAGTTGCACTTGGATAACCTAGGCTGCATTACGCTGAGCAACTAGCCTGGATTAGTGCTTATTACTTTATTTTGCTTTTGCTGCCTGTTCTTAAAAGTTCTTAATTGCATTTATTCTGCTGCATTTATTACTGCTTGTTAGTAGCTGGATTAAACTGTAACTGTTATACTAAGCCTTTGGTTTAAACAATTGGGCTTCAGACCAATTGCTTTACATTAAGAAGGCTTGTGGTCTTCACCATTGTGGCAGAACAGATAGCTTACATCCTTCTAAGTTGGGAGTTGCTGATTGAAGGCTTAGTGTCTGTTATTCTAAAAGTGTATTAGTTCTGGTTTAAGCACTTGGGCTTAGGGACAGTTATTTTACATTAAGAAGGTGTGGTCTACACTCTTGTGGGAGAACAGAATAGATTCTGCCTTTCTGAGATGGGAGTTTCTGGTTAAAGGCTTATTGTGCCTACTTATTTGAACTATTTCTTTCTGAAATTGATACGCCTTGTTTGCTTTAGCACAAGACTAGATTCAGACCTGCTGACTCTAGCTTTGTTTGTATGACTTGAGCACTAATCCAGGCCATCTTTTTCTGGAGAAGGTTCTCCTGCACCGTAGTGGCATGAGTGTGCAGTTAGAAGTTGTCTGATCAGGGGCTCAGTTTTTAGCATTTTATTGGTTAATTTGTTTAAATCAGTTTGCTCATTTGCTACTGTTATATTAAAAAAAATACATTTTGTGCATCGCCGCTTAGCTAGGGTTAAAATATTCCCGGCACTATAAAGTCTGCTCTTCAAATTTTCCCTTAGAACTAGCCAGTTTTTTAGTTTTAGCACTCAAATCTGTTTCTTTGAGCTCAGCACTTGTTCAGAACTCATTGTAAACACTAAATAAGCTACAAATTACTACAGCACTCAACTTTCCTCAATTGTCTAGAGGAAAACAGTTTTTAGTACTTAATAAATAAGCACCTATCCAGGCACGTCTATGGGTCAGCTCCTGGTGTTTCCTCCTGTCTACCTGATGAATCTGGGCAATGCAGCAATAACCTTGTGTACACAGACAACCCTCTCCTCCTACCATCCAACACTACAACCTGTGAGAGATGCACTTATATAGCCAAACTGGAAGCAATGCTCTCTTCACCCAAGGCTGGACTAGACAGTCAAGAGGAGAGGGTAAACACTTGCACCACATCACACTCATCACATAGTCCCTTAAAACCTACATCACCAAAACATACACATAGAAACACAAAACACACATTAACTTTCATGGAGGCTCTCAATAAAAATCTGCCTAAGCAACAGAGACCTTCAAAGCAGAAGCGCAAGCAACCTCCACCCCCCAACACAACCCAAATAACACATACCCATAAACTCATTGTGCCACCCAACCAGAGCCCATAAGGCATAACAATGTACCCAACACTCTAGTCATAGGTGACTCTATAGTCGGGCACACTGATGTCCCACTCACCAGGCTAAACAAGGAGAAAGTTACTGTCAGCTGCCTGTCGGGTGCCAAGATCCGCCACATAATGCACAGATTCAGGTCACTCCACAACAAGTACAAATATGACTCTGTCATTGTCCAATTGGCTAAGCTTCTGGTGTCATTCTAAGGTGATCCAGTATCTGTCTGCCTGGGATGACATGAATGACAGACCGTGATGCTTTGCCAGAGGTGGCCTGCACCTGTCACCCTTGGGATTCCGGATACTGGCTAAGGCTCTTGCCACCCCTATAGTGCCTTTTTTAGGCAAGGTTCAAATGACAAATTCACCACCCTAACAGGTACAAGCAAGTAAAATCTGAGGGTAATGCTAGAAGTCTAAACCTCAAAATGCACTCACTTGAAGCATTCCTTAAAATGGAGAACATCGACATTTGTGTGGTTCAAGGCTCCTGAGAGCACCCCTGCATTCCCAGGTTATAATTCATACCACACCTTTCGGCCACTTAACCTGGACCAAAACACTAAAAGTGGAGGCGTGTCCATATTCATTATGGATATCTACACCTCCAGGCTAGTTGCTCAGCATAATGCATCTGAGATTATCCAAGTGCAACTAACTCTGGGAAAGACTGCAATCCAAATTGTAGCTTGCTACAGATCCCCCACCATGCCCCAGGATTCCCACTCCTCATTTCCTGATACACTGGAAAATTTTAGTGTACAACCCAACACCCTAATAATGGGTGATTTCAACTATCCCACCATTAAATGGGAAAACTACCCATGTACCAACTCTTTTGCTAAATGTTTTCTGGAAGTCATGAATTCCAATGCCTTAGATCAACTTATCCACACCCCCAACAGGGTCAGCAATATCCTAGACCTGGTCATTACCAACATGGGCGACCGGTGTTCCACACCAGAGGTGAATTCTTCGTTGGTCAGATCTGACCACAAGCTAATCCGCCTAGACATCCACATCCCGCCCCCACCCTCCATAAGGGAAACCATCATAAAAAGTTCCTCCAAAGCCAACTTCACACTTCTTAAGACAGAAGTGTCAAACTTCACAACATCCATGCAGAAAGACAACAGGGTTACGACTGCTGAATCCTACACAAATGCACTTTATAGGCACTTATACGAGTGTATGGATCTTCCTATCTCTAACAGAACCAAGATGCTATCCTCCAAAAAAAAAGGAAGCCAATCTGGTGGTCCCCTGGCATAAACAAACTCTACAACAGAAGAAAGAAACTGTTGCAAAAATGAGTATAATCCCATGACTGGAAGAACTCCCTGGTCAGCCTCAGTAAGAAGCTGAGATCCCTCATAAAAATCTCCAAAGCTAGTTATGAAAACAAAATCGCCACTGATTCTAAAGACAACCACAAACCATTCTATAGCTATGTCAAGAATCTCAATGGCAACACTCAGATTTGCTCTGAGTTACAACAGGACACTAAATATACAGAATCAACTGATATTGCCAACATCCTGGCCGATCGGTTAAGTGCTAACTTTACCCCCCCTCACCCCCTAAAGGGCCCATCTCTATACCAGAAGAATGCAAAGTTCCTGTAATTATGGCTGCATAGGTAAAAACCACACTCTCCAAAGCCAAGAACACAGCATCCATGGGACCTGACAACATCCCAGGCTGCATTCTACACAAACTACAGAACGAACTGGCACCCCACCCAAGTACCATTTTCAATCATAGACTCACCTCAGGCATTGTGCCCACTACTGCCCCATTAGCCTGTGTCAGAAAAATATGTATTAGTGTATGTATTAGTAATATGCTTAGTGCATTTAAGGCTTGAAAAGGGTTAACACATTTATTCTATTTCACACTGCATAAAATCTGTACGAATTGCAGAAGCTTTCTAACCTTGTATTGTCATGAAATATGTGCTATTGCTTATGCTTTGGAAATTTACAGGAAAGCAGATAAGTTCTGCTTGTGTCAGGAAAATAATGAATAAAACAATATTAATGTTATGAGACTTAGACAAGGAGTTCCGCTTGTGCTGTGAGAAAATACACAGCTGCAGAAGCTATAGATAATCAGAACAAAGACTGCTTGAAAATATGAACTGCAATCAGCATTTGCTTGTGTCCAAGTTAGAAAAGTATCTTGAAATGTAACACATGTATTAGAACTACACAATAGAAGTTTGTAACGGGCTAGGGCCCACCAATGCCAGGCTGTTTTTCTCAAAATGTTTTTCTTAAATCCAGTCATGTCAGCAGAAAATCTGAGTAACATTTGCTGTAGAAAAATACTGAAAGTTGTGTTTAATTACATCAGCCATAGAAGGCAATGTCTTGTAGAACAGTATAAGAATAGCATACTTCCTGTTAGTAGTTAGGCAAAATCCTGTATTTGCATGTTTTTGTCTCCTTGCAGCAAGCTATTAAATGTGCCTTAACTGAACCTTACATATGTATTGGTCATTGAAGTTTTTTCCTTTGACAGATTGGTCCTTCGGACCAGAAATCCTCACTTCACCTCGGATCAGACAGGCCAGGTGGCTTGAAACCGTACGGGGAAGAAACCACATCGGTTCTTCTTATTTGAAAAGCCCTCTGACTGAATTGTCGTACAAAAGAGGCCAGCCACTTTCTGATCTGCGACTGAAGGACAGGTTTTGCACGAACCAGGTGATCAATCACGAAGGCACAGGTAAGGTGAATCTACTTTTTTTCTGTTTTAGATCAGGGACAAGATTTGTATTGTTTTTGTCAGGACTGTATTTTTACAAGTCAGGGACAGAAAAGATTACTGTCTTGTCATAGATCAGGGAAACAGAGCAGGTAGGCAGTCATTCTGAAGAGACTATAACAAAATCCGTGGTACCACGTTAAAAATAAGGAGTTACGTAACGATTAAAAGGTTAGAACAAAATGGGTAATAATTGCACAAAAAGACCCCAAAATCCACCGTTAACCAAAGACGTGAAATACATGCAGTCACAGCGTGCTGATAATATTAAATACTACTCAAAATGGGTTAATAAGTATGAATTTGACGGTAAACTAAAAAATCCTCGCTTGTTAAACTTGTCAAACAGCTTAAAACTGATTCCAAAGGTCGGGTAAAAAAGCAGCGCAAATTCCTCAGGCACACAGGTGGATTGAGGAGGTGAACCGTAGGGAACAAAAGAATAATAAATCAAAAGCAATGTTTTTAGATAAGGAGGACAATAACTTAGTAATAGCATCGGCCCCTCCGCCTCCCTTACCAGAATATGAAGCAAGTGAACAGGTTAGTCCACCCCTGCGATATCCTGCTGTTACTGTAAATAGAGACACTACAAAAGCAAAACCATTTATTAGAGATCCCATCGAGACCAGGTTTTGAACGCAGGCAGGTAATTCAAAAGGGGACATTGAATTATATCAAATGGGTAGAAATTCACGATCTATGAGTGAAGAAGAAATATGTCCACTCATAGAAGCACCTAATCCTCAGGCAGGGCAAGAAGGTCAGGACCCAACTATTCTAGTGTATAGACCCTGGACATCCGGAAAGCCACTGAGGGAATTCCCCATCCAAAAGTTAATTTCAGAAAGTTCTTAGAAGATTTACAAGGAATGAGGCTGAGTTATAATTTAAACGGAGAAGAGGTAGAAAAAGTAGTCAGACAAATTGTTGTACCAGATTAGCACATGATTAGTGGCAAATGGAATCCCCGTGACGCTGTGCTCAGACCCCTCCCACATAGCAGCGCAGAGCTAGACAACAGAGTGAAAGGTCTTACAGATCTCTGAGAAATGGAAGCCTAGGGCAGACTGGACTTGCATTAATCAATGCATCCAACAAGAAGGTGAAACTATTGACAGATATTATGCCAGACTGTTAGAATGTTTTTAATAACCATTGTGGAATGCAGGTTCCTGAAGATCAGACACAAGATTCCCCATATGAGCAGCAGTTAAAGAATGCAGTTTTGAAAGGCAGCATTGCACCCATAAGCAGTTTTATTACAAAGCACATGGTAGATCATCGTACATGCAGGTTACAGTCATTACTTGAATATGCTAGGCATGCCGAAAGGCATTTTAATAGCAAAAGGAAAAAGAAAGCCCAAGTATTTTCTGTAGAAGATGGAGCAGAAGTTTATGTAGTACAGTCCAGGCAAGAGAAATGCCCAGGGAAACAAACAATCTGATCAGTGATCAGAGGACTTTGAAGGGCGAAATAAAAGTAGTGAATGTTTTCAAATGCGGTAAAAAGGGACACTTGGCAAGGGATTGCAAGAAAAACAAGAAGGGAACCACGGAAGACAAGGAGGGTGAGGACTGACTATATGATAGTCAAGAATCACTAGAAGGGGATAGCAGAGAAAGGACAAATGAGAATGTGATAGAGGGAGTAGAGGATGTGACAGAAGAAACAGAGGAAGTGCAGGAACTTACGGGTAGTGAAGAAAATGAAATATTGGATTTAACTTTATTGAGCTTAGAGCTCTATTTAGCAGACACAAAACCAGAAGTTACACTCCTGGTAGAAGGGAGGGAAGTCAAATTCTTGTGTGACTCAGGGGCATCACGGACCCTGATACATCCCTCCAAACTGCCAGAAAATTCAGAGTCACCTGATTACATACTAGTGAAAGCAGTTAATGGACAGCTGTATCAGGAGCCCCTCTCCCATAATATTGTAATAACTGATCCTGTTTCAGGATTAACCCAGAAAAGCAAAATTGTTGTTTCTGCAAAATGCCCAGTAAACCTCTTGGGCCGAGACCTTATGCAGCTATTTGGTATAGCAGTAGTTCTGACTATGCAGGGAATGGAAGCACAGCGACAAATTAATACCTTTGCTGTGCAATCGGAGGGTGAAATGTTTTATTGGTATAGCCAGGACTTGGTTATGACTGGTCCAGGGGCAGTGACCGAAGGGTTGATGAACGTAGTCATCAGCAAGTTCCCCTCCCTTGACAATGATAAACAACATTTGTTGCACTGTACTCTGTATTACTGTAATACACCAGGACCTGATAAGGAATATGAGCAAGAATTGTTTAGAAATCGTGCAAACAGATTGATATTACGTAATCTGTTCTGGGACATGAAAGGGAACAGTGTAAGCAGCTGTTCATTGCCCCAGGAGTTCTTTGCACTCTATAAATCTAATCGATTACCACATGTTAGCTTAACTAAGGACAATAATGTAAAATGGGTAGACCTAGAAGAAAAAGTCACGAGATGGGAAAAGCAGACAGAGTTAGAACTGTCAGAACAAGGAATACAAAGGCAGAAGTTGAATTGGATAACTCAGACACACCCAGCTGTGCACTTGCAGTCTAGCAAGGACAGCTGATTAGCACTCCTATTAAAGGAGGAAGATAATGCCTTACAGAATATACCAGAAATTCTTTGGTCAACAGGAAAGTCAGATGTAGGACTTATTTGTACAGTGGGACCAGTTACTATCACGCCAAAGTCAGCATGTAGCCCACAGAAAAGACAGTATCCCTTAAGAAAAGATGCAGAGGTAGGAATCAAACCTATTATAGCAGCTTTACTTAAGTAAGGGGTGCTGGTGGAATCTCCTGATTCACCATGTAAGAATCTCCTGATTCACCATGTAACACACCCTTATTTCCTGTTAAGAAAGCAAATGGAGAGTGGCGTATGGTCCAAGATTTACAAGCTGTAAATGACACAGTAATACCAAGGGCACCTACGGTGCCAGACCCACACACTCTGTTGAATGATTTAAAACCTCAACAGAAATATTTTTCTGTGGTAGATATCAGCAATGCGTTCTTTTCGATACCGATACACCCTGACAGCCAATATTGTTTTGCATTCACATTTCAGGGGAAAAGGTATACATATACACGACTACCACAGGGATATTGTGAAAGTCCAACAATATTCTCACAAGAAATGGCAAGCAACTTGGCGGGATTTACTCCACCAAGAGGCAGTCAGATTTGACTTTATATTGATGATATCCTGTTGGTGGCCCCCACCAAGCAAGATTGCAAAGAAGATACCATAGCGCTATTACAATTTTTAGCCATTGAGGGACATAAAGTAAACAAAAATAAACTGCAGCTTTGGAGAAAACAAGTTAAATACCTAGGATATGTAATATCCAAAGAGGGTAGGACATTAGATGAGGACAGAAAAATAGCGATTGTACAAGCACCAAAACCCACTACCAAGAAGGAAATGATGTCCTTCCTGGGTACGACTAATTTTTGCCGGAGCTGGATTCCAAACTACGCCTTGGAACCTGCACCGCTGACTAACCTGATATATAAAAAGCCTATGGCAGCACAGGATTTGTTACACTGGACACCAGAAGCAGAATCTGCTTTCTGCAAACTGAAACAGTTAATAGCGTCCTCATTAGTTTTGGGCTTACCAAACTATCATAAATGTTTTTTCCAAACTGTAGATTGTAAGCAAGGTTATATGACATCAGTGTTAACACAGCAGCATGGGGACAAGCAACACCCTATTTCTTATTATTCATCACAACTAGACCCAGTGGCACGATCTTTACCCCATTGTGTACAAGCAGTAGTTGCAGCTGCAATGGCAGTACAGGCTTCGGCCTCAGTAGTTTTGTTCCACCCTCTCACATTGAGAGTGCCTCATGCAGTCACGATTATTTTACTGCAAGAGAAGGTAACATATCTTTCCCCTGCTAGGCATCTTTCCTGTATGACTATATTGTTGAGCCAACCTCATATGACAACTGAACGATACACAACTTTGAACCCTTCTACCTTGCTCCCAACCCCTGCAGATGGCACACCGCATAGCTGCCTGCAGGTGATTGAGCAAAAGACACTGCCTAGAAAAGATCTTACGGATGTCCCCTTGGATGATGCCGAGGTGACATACTACGTGGATGGCTCGTGCAAAAGGGGTCCTGCAGGACAGAACTTAGTAGGATATGCAGTAGTTTCTGATACTGAGAATATAGAAGTGAAACCCTTACCACACAATTTATCTGCACAAGCAGCAGAATTGATTGCCTTGACACGGGCATGCACCTTAGCAAAGGGTAAATGTGTGAACATTTTTACTGACAACCAGTACGCTTTTTCTACTGTACATATTTTTGTGCAACAGTGGAAAAATCCAGGAATGATAACATCTACTGGCAAACCAATCAATCATGCACAGTTTATTTTAGATCTTTTAGAATCTATTCAGTTACCTCAGAAAGTAGCTATTTGTAAATGCACAGCTCATTCCAAGCAACAGGATAGGATTTCAAAAGGTAAGGCGAGAGCTGATACAGCTGCAAAGCAGGCAGCTTCAGAAGTATTTCTTTTGAATGAGGAATTACAACCCTCTGAGATTTTAGATTTAGAAATGCTAAAGACAATGCAGACACTTACTACGCAGGCTGAAAAACAAAGATGGGTAAAACGTGGAGCAATTCTCGAAAAGGGGCTGTACATCTCTAAAGAAGGGAAACTGATATTACCATCTAATTTGTTTAGATATGCAGCTTTGTTGAGCCATGAGCAATGCCATGTCTCAACAGGGGGGATGGTACAGCTGGTGAACCGAGTGTTCACGACATATGGATTCTTAAACTACTCTAAAAAATTTTGTTTAATGTGCCACGTTTGTAACAGATATCATGCACAAGGAGCGTTAAAGCCCAAGCAAGGGAGTTTCCCTACACCACCGTATCCATTTCATACTATCTGTATGGATTTCATAGAATTGAACAAATGTGAAAATAAGAAGTATTGTCTTGTCATTGTAGATATGTTTTCCAGATGGGTGGAAGCCTTTCCGACTAAAACTCCAGATGTGGCTACCATAGCAAAAATTCTCGTTAAAGAAATCATCCCTAGATTCGGCATTCTGGAAACGATCTACAGTGACAACGGTACACACTTTGTGAACCAAACCATACAACAGTTAAGTAAACATTTTGGTATTTCTTTAAAAAATCATTGTGCATATCACTCACAATCTGCAGGGTTAGTAGAGAGGCATAATGGGATTTTAAAGAGTAAGCTAAGGAAGTTAATAGAATAAACACAGAGAAATTGGGTGCACTGTCTGCCCCTGGAACTGCTGAGCATGAGAACTGTTCCAAATGCAAAAGGACTGACTCCATTTGAAAAACTATTTGGAAGAGCTTATTATATACCTCAGATGGAAACCTCTCATGCCCGCAGACCAGGAAACCGACTGTACACTAGCAGAGTATATGAGAAATTTGTTGAATTCTAAACATCTGTTGCAGTCAAATTCGGTTTCAGATAAAGAACAAACCAGACCATCAGAAGTGGCAGTGGCACCAGGTACCTGGATCTGGGTGAAGACAATAAAGAAGAAGAATTGGATGTCACCAAAGTGGGAAGGTCCATATCAAGTGCTTCTGTCAACACCCACTGCAGTCAAGATCGCAGAGCATGCCTCGTGAATCCACCTGATGCACTGCAAACTAGTTAAGAACTTTGAACTGGACAAAAATCTTGTCATGTGTCATGAGCAAAAATGATAAAATCCAGAACAAACAGGAATGCAGAACAACCATTTCCTCAGAAGTATTGCATAATCATCCTGTTAACTGTACTAGTGACAATAATCTTTTTGTTGTGGCCATTCCTTTTTCCAGCCACACAAACTGAACTGAATAAACGTGAAGTGTTACTCATAAACTGGCACCCAAACGTCAACACTTACCAGGCAATTAAATATGTGTATGCTGAGACTTTCAATGTTTCGAATTGCTGGATTTGCACAGCTTTGCCGACAGCATACGGGGGGTTATTAATGACTGCAGTCCCCCTAGGGGTCAATGAGACCTGGGAAAACTTGATTTATGATACCTCAACCATTACATCACAAGATAAAATAGCATTGCACTTGTCTGTTCCACAAAAGGAAACTGTGTGTTTTTATAAAAATGATACTGTTCAGGTGGGTTGGAGCAATTGCAATGTGACTGTTCCTTATAAATGTTACACTAAAGCTAACAATGCAGGTTCTTACTGGAATACAAACTATGATTCATTTCTTGAATTGATGCACAAAATAATTCATGAAGTAAAACATAATTCTGTTCTTTATAAACAGCTGTCTATAATTGATAGAAAAATGTTTTATGCAGGGCAAGTGTATATTCATAGCAAAGTTACTACTAAAGTAGAGGACTGTTATTTCATATGTGGCAGAAAGGCATACAAGTGGTTACCTGAGAATTGGTCCGGCAATTGTTTTTTGGGCTACCTGGTTCCGGCCATACGACACACTGCAGTTTTACCTCGAGGAAAAATTCGGAATGTCCGAGAGGTCGTCAAGAAACCCATTAAGAAAGCTGAAAATCCAGTGGGGCAAATCAATGCTTGCTGGAAAAACCATCATTCTATAGGCGATAAACTGACACACATGGACTTGAGTGACAGTGTTATATCGTGGGCAGATATATCACCAGCATATGGAGCAGTGAAATCGATCTGGGAGCTGAGAAAACTGTCTAAACTTCTCAAAGTAATGAGCAATGCAACTTTTTCCGCTCTTGAATTGGTGACTGATGAACTGAATGCCATGAGAACTATAGTGCTTCAAAACCACATGGCTCTCGACTTCACCCTAGGGGCGAGAGGCGGTACTTGCGCTTTAATCCAGGAGGAGTGCTGTTTGTATATTCCTGACCATAAACACAAGATAGACAATCACCTTGAGGTAATTCAGCAAGTGTCGGGCATGACCAAACCAGGACCAAACCCACTGAAGGACTTTTTCCAGAAATGGTTTGGGGGGTGGGGTACCATCCTAATGAATATCCTGAGTGCCATTTGTGTCGGAATGCTCCTATTGGGAGTATGTGTTTGCTGTGGCATCCCCTGCATGAAAAGACTGATTAAAGACCTCATAGACATGTCAGTTTCTGAAACCTTATATCAAAGTGCTAAGTTTGAAGAACTATTGAAAAACTGAAATGCTTTCATAAGTTTAAACTGAATGACTCTCTTAACTGCAAATCCTGAGTAGGAAGAGGTTAGGGGAAGAAAAAACTGCTTATGCTTATTTTGAAAGTAGAATAAAAGTATTAAAAGGGGGGAAATGTCAGAAAAATATGTATTAGTGTATGGATTAGTAATATGCTTAGTGCATTTAAGGCTTGAAAAGGGTTAACACATTTATTCTATTTCACACTGCATAAAATCTGTACGAATTGCAGAAGCTTTCTAACCTTGTATTGTCATGAAATATGTGCAGCTGTTGCTTATGCTTTGGAAATTTACAGGAAAGCAGATAAGTTCTGCTTGTGTCAGGAAAATTATGAATAGAACAATATTAATGTTATGAGACTTAGACAAGGAGTTTCGCTTGTGCTGTGAGAAAATACACAGCTGCAGAAGCTATAGATAATCAGAACAAAGACTGCTTGAAAATATGAACTGCAATCAGCATTTGCTTGTGTCTAAGTTAGAAAAGCACCTTGAAATGTAACACATGTATTAGAACTACACAATAGAAGTTTGTAACGGGCTAGGGCCCACCAAGGCCAGGTTGTTTTTCTCAAAATGTTTTTTCATAAATCCAGTCATGTCAGCAGAAAATCTGAGTAACACCTGCTGTAGAACAATACTGAAACTTGTGTTTAATTACGTCAGCCATAGAAGGCAATGTCTTGTAGAACAGTATAAGAATAGCATACTTCCTGTTAGTAGTTAGGCAAAATCCTGTATTTGCATGTTTTTGTCTCCTTGCAGCAAGTTATTAAATGTGCCTTAACTGAACCTTACGTGTATTGGTCTTTGAAGTTTTTTCCTTTGACAGCCTGATGAGCCTGGTCTGCAAGGCCATGGAACTTATAAACAAAGACACTGGTAATCTCCAAACTCTGGACCCCACCCAGTTCGGGTTTGTAAAAGGCAGATCATGACTCCTAAACCTGATAGACTTCTTTGAAGTAGTTACCAAAGCTGTAGATGAGGATAAGGTGGTTCACACAACCTATCTAGGTCTCGCCAAGGCTTTTGACACCATCCCCCACTCTGGAATTATAGATAAACTCACTAAACTAGGTATAAATCCCTATGTCACAACTTGCTCACTGACAGAACACACACTGTGAAAGTAGCAGACTCCAAATCCAACTTCAGACCAGTGACAAGTGGAATAACACAAGGTTCAGTCCTAGGGCCTCTCCTGTTTCATATCTACTTTTCTGAAGTACAGGCTAACACAGAAGGCCTTTGGCTAATGAAGTTCACACATGACTGCAAACTAGGAGCCATAATCGAAACTCCTTAACGATGTGGACATCCTACAAAAGGGCCTCACTGAGATAGATGCCTGGTGTCAAGCCATGGCCTCAAGCTCAATGCCAAAAAGTGCATTGTCATCCCATTTGGTAAAAACTCTGTACCCATGAACTACCACATAGACGGTAGTCTGATTAACACCGAAAGTGTGATAAGAGACCTTGGGACACAGGTGGACAGTAGTCTCTCCTTTGACAATCACATCGCCACCGTAGTCAGGAAATCCTTCTACATGGCACACCTCATCACAAAAGGTTTCTCATCCAGAAAAAAAGAGGTCATTGTTCCCCTCTACTCATCACTCATTAGACCCATTATAGATTACAATACCCCTTTGGTAAGTACCTCACAAGACATCTACAACAACTGGAAAGGCCGCAGAAATACCTCACAAAGAGGATCAATGGCCTCAAACAGATGCCCTACGCAGACAGTCTCAAAAAACTCCAGCTTTACTCCGTCGCATATCGCCTACTCAGAGACAATCTCTGCCTAACATACAAAGCTATGTCAAACCCAGAGCTGTTGGGCATGCTCCACTTAAAGAAATCCCAATCCCTCCAAGCTACACGCTGCAGGCACCTAAACCTTGTCACCACAATAAATAGAACATGCTGGAGGGATAGATTCCTGTCCCAGAGACTTCCCATATGCTGGAACAAACTACCTACCTATCTATGTCAAATAAAGCTTCTCATTAGCACTCTTCAAGAAAAATCTTGATTGGATGGGAAATAGGAAATTCACCCTGGGGATCACTTCTGTGGCTCTGCTCGACAGGGGCACAGGAAAATAATTTTCTTGGATAGAGAAAGCCAGGGTACTTTTTTGGCTAGGCTTATATAGGTCCTAGGGCCAATAGCCTAGTACCTACCTATGAACTCTTACTACATTGGACAAACGAACAGGAAGCTGACAGACAGGATTTTGGAGTATGTACGGGTTATCAGGAATAAGAGGATGACTAATGCTTTAGCAAAACATTTTCTGGAATGTGGTGCTGCTCATTGTTTTAAATTTCCTATCTTTGAAATGTTTACTGAGGATTTACGAGGTGGTGATATTGCGAATAAGACGGAGTGCAGAGAACTATACTGGATTATTAAACTGTGAGCCAGTGTTGAACCTGGTTTAAATGACAGTATTTCTTTGCGTCCAGTGCTTCATAAGCATGGCCAACTTCATTGAACTGATTGGTTCAACAGCTTTGTTTTATGAATGAGCAGGATATGTTACTGTTGATGTCATATTTAAATTATTTGTCTGCAATATGTGTTTTTATTGGTTGGTTTTAAGATTTCTGTGTGTTGACTGGTGCAGCTTTCTTGATAAGGTTTGTGGTCTGTTGTTTTGTATTAAGTTCTGAGGAAGTGGTCTTCCATGAAAACACTTACCTTTTTTGTTATTAAAATTCTTGTTTTCTTTCTACTTCAGTTTCTTTTTATTACTCTGCTTTTTGCTGCTCGTTGCAGTGGTGGTCAAAGTCATCTTTTTGGATTAGCTGGTTGTACAGAAAGAAAGTCTAAATGATGAGGTCAAAGACAGAATTAGAGGGTGCTGCTATAACATGCTCAAAGAGTCAGCAGAAGTATGTGACAACAAACTGTCAAGGAAATTGAAAATCATGATGGACAAAATAGTGATGCAACCAATTCTTCTGTATGATACAACAATCTGGGCAGTGAAGGCACAGCAACTAAGGAAGTTTGAAGTGATGGGATGAAGTGCATGAGACAGGTAGTTGGATGTACACAGTGGGAGAGATCAAGAAATGACACTGGAGCAAAAGCCAAGGAAGGACCAGTTGCCAAAAATGTTTGAGAGGTGGTTTGATCATATTTGTAAAGGGAGAAGAAAGGAGGTTGATGATGACGATGATTACATATATCATAAAATGGATTAGAAATAAAAGCTGTTCAGAGTAAATCAAAAGAACGGGCACAATGGCAGAACAAATCCCTGATAAAATTAACATGTATTCAAAATCATGTTAGTCATCATCATCAAGTCAAATGAAAAACTCTCATTATTGGCCAAATGAGCAGACCAGGACTGTGGTCTTAATATAAAAACTGAAGCTAAAATGAAGCCTCATAATCTAGCCTTAGCAGTATGCCACCTGCCCCAGCACACATCCTGACAGCTATACCTCTGATAACACAGCATAATGATGGCTGAAGAACAGTGACAGGAACAACTGTGAAATCTCAGATGTTTAGGATCATTATAAAAAAGCCAACCAATGAAACCAGTGAAATTTGATAGTTATATATCCACCATATCAAACTCTGAAAGCTATAGCATACTTGCCACGGTCTTAATGATAGCATCCAAAAGCAATGTGTATTTTTTTTCTGTAACATCTTCAAAAGCTGTAATACACAACATTCCACCACACAGACAAAAAGAGAAGTTTAGAAGTCTGAAGTATTTTACAGCTTTTAATGTTGTTTTATCTTCTCATAACAGCTTCATGGGGGCTGCTGTTTAACCTTTAATGTGAGACTACATCAGAAAAGTGCTAAACAAAATTGTCTTTTTCTTATACTCCCTGTACTAAAACAAGCAGTAAATGATTATCAACATACATAATACTTTCAATAAATGCAGATAATTGTTAAAGGCACCAGTGAGAGCTCCACTAAGCATGAATCCAGGCACATGTTGCTCAAAATTGCACTCATTCAGTGACACAAGTAAGAAACAGCATTTTGCTTTTGCTTGTGCTAATGAAAACATTTCATCCCTGTCCCCACCAGCCATACCTCAAAGCATACCTGAGACCAGTCCTCTACCTAGCATCTCTAAGGAGCAGGTCATATCTGAGCTCTCCAAGGCCAAACACACGGTCTCTATGGGAGCAGATAACATCCCAGGCTGCTTACTAAACAATTTAAAACAAGATCTAGTGGAACCACTTGGTACAATCTTTAACCTCAGCCTGAGCACTGGCTTTGCTCCAGCAGAGTGAAGAATAGCAACAGTAAACCCTTGCACAAAGGGGGTCCATCAACCGACCCTGGGAACTAACTAGCCTTTTCTGCAAGGCCATGGAAAGAATCATCATTGACCTTATCAATAAGGACATAGGTGGCCTTCAAACACTTGACCCAACCTAGTCTGGCTTTGTCTAGGGTAGATCATGCTTACTGAATCTGCTGGACTTCTTTGAGAATGCCACAAAAGCCCTGGAAAAAGGCAAAACAGTACATACTGCCTTATCCTGACTTAGCCAAGGCTTTTAATATAACCCCCCCACCCAGTTATCACTGGGAAACTCTCCCAGCTGAGGATTAACCCATACGTCACTAGATGAGTAGCCAATTGGCTCACCAACACAACGCATACTGTCAAAGTTAGACATTCCACCTTTACCAGTATACCTGTTACCAGTGGCATACTACAAGGATCTGTGCTAGTCCCTCTACTGTTTGGATCTATTTCTCAGAAGTCCAGGTGAAAGTTAACTGATGATTGCCAACTGGACATAATCTCTGAGTTCCCAAATGATAGTAACATATTACAAATGGGGATAATATAGACAAATTATGGGTGCCAAAGCCACAGACTAAAACTAAACTCAAAAAAGTACATTATTGCTCCCTTTGGCAAAGAGAAACTTCCTGCAAATTACAATTTTGACAGCACCCCCCCCCCCCCAATCTCAAACCCGGCGGTCTGAGATTTGGGAACACAGGTTGATAGCAATCTAAACTTCAAGCACCATGTGTCCACAGTGGTTAGGAAACCCTTCTACATTGCACATCTTATAAGTAAGAGCATTGCATCCAAGACTAAGGATGTCATGATTCCTCTGTACTTGACCCTCATCAGACCACCAACAGAGTACAACGTTCCCTCACCAGACACCTGCAGCAGCACAAGAGACCACAGAGGTTTCTCACTAAGAAAACTCAGGGACTCCAAAACATGGCCTACATGGAAAGACTGAAAGCCCTGTCACTGTACTCTGTATCCTACAGGCTGCTGAGAGGCAACTTGTGCCTGGCCTACAGAACAGTCTCTGAACCTGCCCTAATGAAAATGCTGCACATAAGCAAATCAAATGGGACAAGAGTCACTCACTCCAAAGATCTCAACCTAGCCTGTAACATTAACAGAACATGCTGGAGAGACAGATATATCTTCCAGTGATTACCATTCCTCTGGAATAAACTCCCAATTCACTTGAAGCAGAGCTCCTCAATAACCCTATTCAAAATGCAACCTAGATAACTGGATAGGAGACCATAAATTAACCCCAGTGGTGGCACCTATGTCCCTCATGTGAATAATAACCTTCTAACCAAGGTCATTTAGGGAATATGGGTATAACATGGCTAAAATTGTAAGGACCCTAGCGCCATTAGCTTAATAACCTCCAATTAACCTATGAGCTGGGGGGGGTAATATGTGATGCAGTCTGATGTCTCTTTTGGAGGGAGCTCTAGAATGATGGATCTCTATATCTAATGGAGTAGACACTGGTGAAACATGTAAGATGCTTAAATGGAATTAATCATTTGATCTCACATCTCTAAAAAAATTATTTAGTTGAAATCGACTGTAAAAAAAAATATTTAGCTGATATAAACTGCCCTAAGGCACTGCAATAGCCAATATTTATTAATTTTAAGATTAACTTGTAAAGGAGGAAAATTAATACAGGTATAATATGGCATAAAATTAATATAGGTATAATATGGCATAATAGACAGTTACCCAGCTTCACTGATCATGGGGCAGTGATCCTGCCAGAGGTCTCCCTAATATTATTATTATGATTAGAGGTGCACTGTGATCAGAAGGGCATAGTGAAATGTGGGAAGCAGTACTCCTTTCCTAAGAGGACTCTTCACCTGTTCTGTCAACAGTTTGCTCATGGTGCATCAGAAGCACTAAATGGCAAAGATTTTATGCTGTAACCTGTGAAAGTGTGTGGTGAATGATCAGGGTTGGCCTAATCTGACTATCAAGTAAGGGCATTTTCCTGTGAACAGTCATCAGATCGAGAGATGCTCAATATTCCCTGGCAAATAAGTTACTTTTGTATGCCAAAATATATAAATTTGGTGTTTCATTTTAAAACCAAACTGTTTGAGGGATGTGTAGAGTTGAGCCACACTGTTGTTAAAAGATTAAGCAGATAGTGGTGGTGAGTTTCAAATAGCCTAAAAAATGTGCTGTCTGTGTAAAGAAGCATGTCTGAGTACCAGACGAAAATGCACAAGAGATGATGTATAGTATAAAAGGAAGAGGACCAGATACCAGTCCTTGGGAAAATCCAGATTTTATTACACGGAGACTTATCCCATTTAGTACTTAGAAGTATATGTGTTGGAGATAGTTTGCAAGCCTCTGTCACCCCCCCCACAACACACACACCTAAACATATATATATACACTAACACAATTGCTGCACAGCATTGAAAAATGAGAACGTGCACAGCTGTCTTGAGATCACTAGTTCCCATCCTGCACAAGTAAACAAGTAGTAACCACTTTGCTATGGACTGAGGAAATCCTGAGGAGTCAGTGCTATTTATCTGTAAAGCTGACACTGAAACTATTAAACTAATGAATAACTGGTATATATTTGCTGCAACCAAAGAACGATGGGTAAGAAGTCTCCCATTTTATATCAACAAAGGAAACTACAATTTAAAAGACATGCTTTACATATTCTTAACAGTGATCCATGAAGAGTGGCACTGTAAGGTTAAGCATATCCTGGACATTCAGGATGATTACAAACATGCAGAGGATTTTTTTTTTTTTTTTTGTGATCATGCCCCTCTATTGGAAATGTGTAAAGTGATTTGCACAAAACCGATAGGGGGACAGCTGCTACGCTAAGTGGGTTTACATGCATTCGCATGAGTTTGATTCATAGACATGAATCTATAATGAACTTATTTGCATATAACGTGTGTAAATTTCCCTGAAGTTACATCAGAAGAAGAATATGGAGATGTGAGGAGAGCTGGACATTTTTACTGCAGGGGTCGCTTGAGTAAATGTTTTACGTTGATGCTTGTGCATATCTGGACATTTTATTAAAGGGGTCACCTGGGTGGATGTTTTATTTCAGTGCTTATGCATAGAAAGGCAAGTTACTGAATCGGTCGCTTGGGTGAAATGTTTACTTTACTACTTGTGCATAGCTGGAGATATTACTGAAGGGATTATGCAGGTAAAAGGTTTATTTTAGTTCTTGTGTATACTCAGACATATTATTGAAGGAGTCACTTGAGTGAAATACTCTAGTGCTTGGGCATATCTGGACATATTACTGAAGGAGTCACTCATGTGAAATATTTTAGTGATTGCACATACCTGAACATATTACTGATGGGGTTTGCTTGGGTGAAATGTTTACTTTAGTGCTTGTACATAAAACGGCTTGTTACCGAAGGGGTCACTTGGGTGAATGCTTCATTTTGGTGCCTGTGCATACTAGAAAATGTTACTGAAGGGGTCCCTGGAGGCAATAATTCACTTATGTGTAAGGGATGTGCTTGTACATAAGTGGTCAGACTACTGAAGTGATCGCAGGGCAAAATAATTTATTGTGTCATTTTAATGCTTGTCCATACTTAATACAAACTACTGAAGGGGTTTCTGGAGGAAATAATTAATTTGTGTGTCAGGGAAGTGTTTGTGCATACTTGGAGAAACAAGTTCGCGGACTGCAACTCCAGTATCAAAGGCAAAACACCACATTTAACAATGGATGTGTGTACCAAAGTGATGTCATATTGTGAAATGCAAAATTGCCTCATTAGTATACTATGCCTTACAATGCGTCTGATTTGCACCTCATTATACTTCAGGCCATGAGCATTAATGTAAATGGCCTCTATGAATTGTGCCTTTGCTATGCTCACTCGTAAGCATCAGGAATACCCCCTACTGCATTTGCGCAAGTGAATATGAATACCACCCTTACTGGACTATGAAATTAATTTCAGGAAACTCTTATACTGACAAAAATTCTGGTATATATTTCTGTGGGTTCTGCACACATAATAGACATTATGATCCTGTGATAATCAGTTTCCAGTATTACAGTGTTCTACTTCTTCTTCCGGCTTTTCCTGGTTAGGGGTCGCCACAGCGGATCACATGTCCGCTCATGATTGGCAGTGGAGTTTATATTACAGTGTTACACTGGCTAAAACTTTTGGCCCTGGAATGCACTGCAAATGTAATTCTGCTAATGTACTGTATCTTGCAAAATGTTTTTCCTCTGGCACTTTCTCTGTTAGCAGGGCAACAAAAAGCCAAATGCAATAATTTATAAGTACCATTTTTTTTTTTCATTTTAAAGAAAAAGTATTACTGGCAAGTTCTCCATAACTCAAACAGTGAGCCAGTATTAATAAAACACAATTTTAAAAGTGTTTTAAAAGGAACGAACATTGCAACATTATTTCTATTGTTCTTCTATGACTTATTTGTTATTCTGTTTGTATTTAGTTTTACCATGAGCTGGCAATACGTTCCTATTTATTTTTACTGGTGCCATTTAAATGAATATTTAAACTTCACTCATCAACATAGCATCATGTGAAAACAAAAAAGTCCAAAGCGCCAGTGTCTTTAGGGGCTGTATCAGTCTGAAGATGTTCACAATATAGTTATGAAAGTAATGACTGTGTTTTGTTTTATTTTTTTTTCTTATCAATGACAGCTTATTTACAGGAATCTGCATTTTCTAACAATTAACTTTGGCATTCTAATGATTATATCATTATTATCTGTAATCATCTCACTGATGCTGCCAGGGAGATATTTATATGCTGACAAGTTTAAAGTGAGTTTTGAATTACATGTAAGAAAACTTAGATGGCATCATCCTGCTGTAGTCTTTTTATAGACTTCTTACTCTGCTGCTTTAACCTGTCCAAGCTTTTTACATCTATTTATTCTACTCTCATTAGTTTTTCCACAGTAACTAAATGGATACTTACCAGCTGTCAATGTTATTCAGTCATTTACTCTTCCTGAAGGTATTATTTTGATAACTTAACCAGTCATCTAATGTCAAATTATCCCACTTCCTTACCCCTGAAAAAAATATTTATTGTAAGAATTTCACTTCTCATGGTCACCTTTTTCATTACATAAGCATTACGAGCACCTGCCTGGTCCCTTATTATCCATACAACAGATAATGATCATGCCCTCCCCCTTATTTAGTCAAATGCTTCTACTCTAATAATGAAAACACAGCCTTACTCCAGGAAGGTGTTCTTCCAAAAAGATGGAGTCAAATGAAAAAATAAGATCTGCTGTATCATACAGTTAACACTCTTTTCATGTACTCAGAATTGGTGTAGTTTGTGAGTGAAACCTATAGAGTTTGTTATTAGTGAAATAAGCTAATTCCATTCTGAGAAGCTGCTAATGTACTGTATACATTCATAGGTTCATAGGTGTTTAATAGGCTAACAACTACAAGGGCCTTTTTAAGCCTAGCCATGCATCCCAAATCTCTGACAAATTCTGATACCCTTGATAAGTGTAAGTAGGGGTTTGGGAGATGAAACATTTACAACCAGAGGCCTGGGAGATGAACCATTTACAGGCTGCCTGTGTCCATTAGAGGCATAGGTGTCAAACCAGGGATGAATTTCCTGCTCTCCATCCAACTGTTCAAACTGCACTTAAATTGGGTTAGAGAGGAATTCTGCTTCACATGAATAGGGACCCTATTCCAGAGACAGGATGTTCTCTGGGATACATACCTGTCTCTAGCAGGTCCTATTTACATCACAGGAAAGGTTTAAGTCGTTAGAATGGGTACTTCTGGTGCTGTGCATTTTGTGGATATGCATGAGGTCCATCAAAGTGGGGTATGTCAACACCCTGTAGCCAGACATAGATCTCCCCTCAAAAGCCTGTAGGAGACAGAATACAAGGCTAGGGCCTTGAGGCAGTCTGCATAGGACATTTTATTTATGCCCTGTTTTCTTTTAGTGAGGGACCTCTGTAGACATTTCAGTTGTTGGATATCCCCGGTTAGCTACATACCAAAGGGGGCACTGTACTCAATGACAGGTCTGATGAATGCCAAATACAGTGGAATAATAACTTCCTTGGACTTAGATGCCATACCTTTGTTTATAAGCTGTGTAACATAGAATGATTTCCTCACTACAGTAGACATATGATGGTCAAAGGCTAGATTACTGTCTGTGTGTCCCTAAGTCCCTGACTACTGGGTCAACTCTAAGGGATGTGTTGTCAATATGATAGCTACCAGGGGTGGATGACGTCCTGAAGGATACTATTATGCATTTCTTGGCATTTAGTTTTAGTTCATGGCTCTGACACCAGTTGGTTGTCTATGCCAGCCCTTCCTGGAGAGCATCTGTATCAGTGTAGGATTTAATGACGACTCCTAATTTGCAATCATCTGCAAATTTAGTCAGCCAGAGACCAGTGACGATGGCCTTGACTTCAGAAAAGTAAATACCAAAAAAGGAGTGGTCCAAGGAATGATTCCTGAGGGAATCCACTTGTGACTGGCCTTTTTGTAGAGGTGGACTCCCCAGTTCTAACTTCATAGGTCCTGTCTGTGAGTTAGTTGGCTAGCCACTGGCTGAAATGCAGGTTTGTACCTAACCTCTCGAGTTTGTTAACAATGCCCAAGTGGGGTATTGTATTAAATGCCTTGGCCAGGTTAAGATAGTCAGTATGAACCATTTTGCCGTCATCCACTGCTTTGCTGACCTTCTCAAAGAAGTCCACCAGGTTGAGTAGGCATGAAGATCTGGCCTTGATGAAACCAAACTGGGTTGGGTCCAGTGTCTTGATCATTTCTTCAGGTCTTAAACAAATGAAATGTTGAAATGTTGCTTTAATCCTTAACTGAGACATTAGGTCTACAACCTAAATAAATAGACAATTATTTTTGGGGACATAGATTTCATTGTTTAGTAAATAATGTTAGCTATTTCTCAAATCTTTCTAAAAACTAAGATTCCTCAGGGTTGGGAGGGTGGCCTAATGGTTAAGGTGTTTGCTTTACAAACACAAGGTGCAGGGTTTGAGTCTCACAAGTGATAAATGTCTCGCAAGGGCAGTTAGCTTAGTACTAATCTATGAACCTAATCTCATCTCTTCTCTCTATAGACCCAACACATACATGGACAATCAGACACAGGGCTGGATCCAGCACTAGGTGACCTAGGCCGTTACCTAAGATATGTTGCCACCTGGGGGGTGTCCACTACATTCAAATAAAAAAGAAATTAGTTCAGCCATTAGTATCAAACACTGCAGCTTTAAGATTTCCTGCCTGCCCAGAGTTTTCTTTGGTAAATCACCGAGGATTACAGTCAGTCAATATCAGTAGTGTTTCACAGCATATAAGTTGAGGCAAAACCTGTCCTGATAACATTTTCAGGGATTTAGTGTCATCTACTTTTATTTGTCTCCACTTTTGCAGAACATCCCTAGTTTTGCTTCATATTTTTGCCCTATCTGTGAGTAAGTATCTTAACCAAAGAGTGCTATGGGGCAACTGGAAACTTGAGCTACACTCATCAATGTCCCCCTGGACCATACCTCTTAACCTGGAAACATCAAAAATCTGGACAAGGCCCATGAAAAATAGGTACAAATCTGTGCACTGATTAACATCTAATTTGCATACATAATTACGTAACCCCACCCACTCCACTGGAATTTTGGGATACCAACTTTCAAACGTAACTGAAGAACAGGCAACCAAAATATGGCACCAGAGTCCCCCTGCTGCAATTCCAATGTCCCATTACCTGGCTATTTCACCCCATTTACCATAAACACCAATGTGTATATACAGCTTTACTTCTACAATGATTATTTGGATTTTATTTTTAAAGCATAACAATGCACAAACCAAACACTAATAGACATCTGGTAAAAACAATACTGTCTCACAATGAAAATAGACTTGGCATTAAAACTTGACTGCCCCTGAAACTCACATTCATTGAAACTGCATTCAAACCCATACCACATCCAAAGAAAATGCATCTGGACAGTGGTGGATAAAGATTATCTTTGAGCTGTTTTCAAATCATTAGCCCCTTGCAGACAAAACAAGAAACATACATGTGTTGCTTTCTTTGATACACCTTCCTGACTTTATTATATTCCTTGTATAATACAGCACACTTGTTAGAGCGCATTTTAATTTATTGTTTGAACATTTTTCCAGTAGACTGTACAGTAGGCAATGAAACAAAATACATGAGCCAATAATGACAAAACTGCCCAATTCAGAACATTTCCATCATAAAAGTCTACTTCCACACCCAAACTATAAACAGAATGACAGCAGTGTAAGCCAGGTCTATGTTAGATCACCGAACGCTTAGGTAAGCGAATGGTGATTAACTGACCCCATATAAGCGAAAGCTTACAAAACTGAACTGTCAAAACAGCGATTTTTTTTCCCAAGGGAAAATAAATCGCTGTTCCAACAAAAAAAAAAAAAAAAAAGAAAGCACATTAAAACATGAGATTAAGTGTGGGGCTTTGCCTCCACACCCCCTGATGTGGGGGGGGCTGTGCCCCCCACCCCCCCCTACTTAAATATACCAACTGTGAGACCACACTACAGTGCCAAAAACATCAAAGTACCGAATCAGCCAAGCAAATTCTTTCCCAGGGAAAGAATTCGCTTACATGCCGCTTCGATATTTTGCAGTTTCGGTTTTGTCAGTTTGACCAAGACGCATTCGAAAACATGCGTCTTCGGTCTGCTGATAGGAACCCTGTAAACCATAGGCATCTTCTTGCACAGCTTGTTGCACTTATTTTCAATTTCATTTTTTTTTGGGGGGGTGACAAAAGATCAAAAACCAGGGACACATTTTAAACATTGCTTGTATAATTTTGCAAAGTTTCTAGCATAAAATGCTGTGTTACCACCATACATTTCATTAGTAAGTCTTGAACTCAGGACCCTATGTACTACAGTTAGAGCAACATACCACTAAGCTAAATCAGCAGCTTCCAGAAAAATAGGAAGACTGAAACTTACTGGCTATCATTTAGTGAATTCATTTCTCACTTCTCACCACAGCTCTCAACTCTTAGCACAAAAAAAACAGGTGGAATACAAATTCAGCTCTCACTATAGCTCTCAACTCTTAGCACAAAAAAAAACTGGGGGAATACCAATTCAGTTCTCACTATAGCTCTTAACTCTTAGCACAAAAAACCTGGGGGAATACAAATTCAGTTCTCACTATAGCTCTCAACTCTTAGCACAAAAAAACTGGAGGAATACCAATTCAGTTCTCACTATAGCTCTTAACTCTTAGCACAAAAAACCTGGGAGAATACAAATTCAGTTCTCACTATAGCTCTCAACTCTTAGCACAAAAAACCTGGGCAAAGCTCACAAGTGGTGGTAGGCTCATATAACCTAGCAGGCTTAAATAAATTGCATAAACTGTAGGCTTTTTTCTTTTACAAATCAAAGTATTTAGTCAAACATCTCATGATATTGGGATTGTGAAATCTCTCAGACACAGAATGCACCTCTGACTTTATTTAAATCATTACCAGAATGGCTGTAACTCAAACAAATTAAGAAAAATTCATTGCTGGGAAGAAACACAAGCAGTTCTGACTCTGCGGGTCAACTGGATAATAAGTAGGATCAACTGCATAGTTAAGCGGCACCAACAGTGCCCCAGAAACAGCATTAAAATGAAGGCATTGCTTCAATAAAAGTAAAATCTCCCCAGATAAAACAGCAATGGCTTAAATAAAAATAAAACTCTCCACTAAGCAAAAAGGTATCTGTCAGCAAAAGTTGTCTCCAATCCTAAATCACGAGTCTGCAGTAGGATCAACTCCATGGCTAAATGGTACCAAATCACTCTTCTACAGTAGGATCAACTCCATGGCTAAATGGCACCAACAGTGCCCCAGAACTGGCATTAAAATTAAGGCATGTCTTCAATAAAAGTAAAATCAAACTCTCCCTGGACTTAGCACGGCAACTCCAGTATTCAAAGCATGGCTTAAATAAAAACCCTCCCTGGACTTAACAAAACAGTAACTCCAGTATTCAGTAAAACTCTCCCATCCCTGTACTTAGCAAAACGGCTTTAGTATTCAAGGCATGGCTTAAATAAAAGTAAAACTCTCCCCAGACTTAGCAAAACAGCAACTCCAGTATTCAAATGGACACACGCCCACATCTGCACTTAAATCCGACAGGCTACCAGAGTGGATGTCATCGCGCACATCATGACATCAACTGCCAAAGCGCGAAATCTAAATAAATAGATTCAAAAATTGGAAATGAAGGGATGCCATTTGGGAATTATGGCACCCCCTCATTGGGATCCCAAAACTTGGTAAAAAATTAGTTAATCAGGACGGTTGGGAGGTCTGCCCTGGACTGCAAGCCTTGTAATTCATACCCATGATCTAGAGAAGTTAGTAATGGAAGGAAATCGACTATAGTAAAAAGAAGTACCATCACATGATCCATGTTCTTTGAATCTGATCCTTAGTTTACTTAATGCTGGAATTGTGTTAATTATTTAGCTGTGAATACAATAGACAGAATGAAGTCTGAGTTTATTGTTAATGATTTTAATTTACCTTGTTTTTGTAGGCACGTGTAAAAATGTACTGTTTGAGTTTAAACAGTTTGTCTATTACTTAGTGCAGATGAGTAAAGGTTATTTAGCAGTTAAACAGCTGCTTCCTGTAGTTAATAGCTTGATTCGTTCCACCTTCATTTGTCTTACGTCTGACTCTGCCAAGTTAATTCATCTGACAGTACTCCTGGACAACTCCACAAAAGAGACACTTGTTTCCAGTGGGGTGCCCCAGGCTATTAACAAATGCATTATACATTTATTTATTTGTTGACCGGGAACGTCCACTGGGCCAATGACCCATTTTCGGTGGAGACCCAGGGAGAAAAGCTCCATACAATCACAGAAATTTTTACATAACATCAGCTTAACTTTGAAAGTCAAGAAAGTTTTTACACAATACAAACTGAAGTAGATATACAAGACAAATACATATTATATAGTTATACATTACAAGAAAATAAACCCAGTGTGTTAGATTTTTAGTAATTCTGTTTATATATTCTCATAAGTAAGAATACTGTTTAATCACTTCTGTTTATTCAGCCACAGAAATAAAGAAAGCAAGAGAGAGTGGATACGAAGACAGATAGTGTAAATTGCAACTATATTAAGTTAGTAAAAGTATTTGTAGTGTATAGTGGCCAAAACATTTAAGGTGGTTTAATTATATGACTACAGGAACAGGCAAGATTATTGAGATAGTGTTTTTTTAGTGTAAATTTAAATGTTTTTAGAGTCTAGTTGAGTAAAAGAGAGAGGGAGTGCATTCCAAAGTTTGGCAGAGGCATGGGAATAGAGACATTGTCCAGCTCTATTGTTGGGTTTAGTTATGGTTAAGAGTTGTTTGTTAGAGGACTTAAGGTGCCGAGTAGGGGTGTCTGTTGGTATTATAGTTTGAAGGGATGGGCAGAATTTTGGCTTATTTAGTAGTTTATGGGTGTGGGTAGGTTGGAAGTAATATAGGTAATGGGGGAACTCAAACCAGTTTATAGATTTAATGCCTTTTGAATTCTTATACCCTTCACATAGTTGTCAATTGGTACTTCAATATATGCTATTTGAGTATGAATCTCAGCATGTTTCTTGAATGCCTACTGCGTTGTTGAATGCATTTTCACTAATTGATATCATAGAAGACACAGGTTAAAAAGATGCAAGTGTCCTGCAAAGTATGGTATATGCATTAATATTTCTGATTTTTCTGACTTGTAAGTTGTTGAACAAAAGTTGGTGTACCTTTTATATTGTCTATAATGGTTTTACTTCATTGCATTGAAAAAATGAATTAATTCATTAATAGGCCTGGATTGTATAATATAATCTGACAATGTTGCATTTTAATAATATATTTTTGCAGTACCTTTTTTACAGCCTCCAGCAACAGCAAAATGGTTGACATTAGTCAGGTCATATAGTCTGCATTATTTGGAGTGATTATCAGCACAGTGTAACCTTCAGCATACATTACATAGTCATTGTTACACATTGTTGTGATACAGACTTCTCTACAAGACTGAGTGGTAAAGGATTTTTTCAATCAGTTATAAACTATTTAAGTGCTGAGGAATAAAATGTCAACTTGTTAATGAGCTGTCCTGTAGCAAGGGTGCAGGCCTTGAATCTTTCCACCTTCATTTGCCTATATGACATCAAGCAAATCACCTAAACCAGACAGTGCTTTGCAGCAAATGAGAATTTGGGCTAAAAATCTTAATGGTCTCCAAGACTGCATGCCTTGTGACTATGAACTTGTTTTTTAGCTATGCAACAGTTGATGGCTGCAATCTAGTTAAGAAAATATTACTGCAATATCACCAATGCAACATAAGTAATTTATTCTTCAAGAGCAGTAAGCACTGAATTTGTAGGTGAAGTACCGAAATGCAAAGTCGTTTGTGAGCAGCAAATGGCTGCATTAGTAATAGTTCATTTTAATGTGGAATTATTCAGATAACTTTTACGTATCCAGAGATTGTGTATATGGACCTAGCATATGTTATTGGTGGTTATTTCTTATGATGTTGTATTTAAGCTGTGCTATACCTGGATGCATTTTATGGCATGATGCTAGTGATCTTGATACACTATAATGTAGTTCATCCAAAGCTACCAATAAAGTGCATGTAACTTATTTCTTCATAAGAATAAGTGGTGTACACTGTCCACACATTTTGCTTTAAGTGATGGTGGGGTCGGGGGGGGGGGGGCTCTACAGATTACACCTTATGCTCTTATCTGGTCATTTTTAAACAATCTTTGATCTGGCTTGGCAGAACTAGTGTACATTTGTGCATGAATTAAGTAGGAATACATTAGCTACTGTGTATTTTTGTGAAAAAAATTTGAAATAAGTGACTTTGGTCATTATTAGTATTGTTTTTTGACATAGACATCTGGGAAGGATAAACTGAACATTGTAACTATAATTGTCACATTTGAAGGATGTCTGTAGATGAAAGGATTGATCCTGCTGAGCTGATAACATTAAAAAATCATTAGTCTGTCTTTGTAGGACGAGTAAGCATTTGTGTAAAGCAAGTTGGAATAACTTACTGTACCCATTTTATCATGATCAAACATGTGATTGCTCAACTTAGTGTCTGCAAATGTTGAGTAGATAAATTGGAGGATTATAATAACAGCAGTTTGAGTGGCATATGGTTGATATTTTTTGAAATTGGTACTTTGTGCCATTATTGGTTTATACATTTTGCTTCACTGCAATTAGGAAGGTCAGTCAATTAATACACACGTGTATACATGGTCCTAAAAATGTATGCAAGGGGTCCATGGATTGAAAACAGCCCAGGGACGAAGGTACATTTAACCTGCCTCTGGCCAGGTGCATTTTCAATGAATGAGACCATCAAGGGAAGAGAAATGTACTGTTGCTCATGCTAAGTCTGTTTTCAAAAGAAGTTTATTGCTGCTCGTGCTAAGTCTGTTTTCAATTTACAATTGTTTTTGTTTAGCAAATGGCCATCAGTGCTTGAGCTATAAAATTTGGAATAAAAGTCTCATATTAAATGCACAGCTCTGTAATAATTGGAAAAGTAAAAAGAAATATTATGTACATTGACAGGTTTGAACAGTGTTTATAGTAATCAGGGAGAGAGTAATGGGACACTTGAATGGCTGCTGGGTGGCCCTGGCCCTTTATCCTGCCTATGTCTCCATTTGACCATAATCCAGCTCTGCACACATGCAAACAATTCTCATAATTGTGTATGCCACCTGTAAATAATTGAGAAAATATGCATACAGAGAGATGTCCTTAAAAATCACATATCAAAATTTTGTACATACAGTCTTAATAATATCTATAGTACAGCTTGCCATCTCAGCCTTCAAGGATTTTTCAAATGAATAAATATATTCTTCTGTCATGCCTCCTGCAGAATAGACTGACCCCCCCCCCCCCCCCACTGGATATGAGATATGCAATGTAGGTAAAGGAGCTACTTAAAGTGCAAGACAATTTCTAACAAGCAAAAAAAGAAAATTCAAATTTGCTGAAAAGAAAATAAGAATTTGTGAATTACTAAGAGGCAAAGGCAAATGATAAGTTATTAAAAAAGAACTAATCAAAAAGTAGAGTGGTTCCTTGTGTGCGAAGTGGATGCCAAGCCTAGCATGAAGTTTTCGTCCAACAAAATCCAAATTCACCAAATAAGCGATAGGACTCCGATGCATGTAATTCAAACCAATTTATATTTATTTAGGAAACAAACAAAATAATAAAACAGATGAGCGCTTTCACTATTAGACTAGCTTCTTCAGATCATTACAAAAAATGGTAGAGTTCCATCCCTTATACAGTAGTACAATCGGTATTTAATTAAGCTGACGTACATAATTGAATAAATTAAATGGGAATCAGTATTAGGAACATAACTCTTAAAGGAGTCAATGCTTATTCAAATATAACTTCCAGGGTTACTTTTGAACTGAATTCATTATCTACATACTTTGAATGTGATTCATACTTTTATCACACAATGTATAAAATCCGCATAAGTTATACAAATAGTAATAAAAAATTTTTATATATATAAATAACATGTTCATTTAATTAAATAAATACAATATATCATGTAAGATAAAAGCATCTGGAATAAGTTAAAATCAAGTAAACTGTTATAAAGCATATTTTAGAAATATTACCAGTGCAAAAAATGACGTTGTCTCATTTATTATATTATATTCGTAAAGCATGATCTAACCTGTGATTCAAACAGAATGTATATGTCAGATAAGCATTGGTTAAAAAATAAAAGTGTATAAAACAATATGATGTAAAAATGTATAAAAAATATGTATAAAAAATATATAAAAAATAAATAAATAAATAAATATATATATATAAGTATGTATAACTATATTAAAAATCCAAAAATATATATAAGAATATGTATATATATGTAGAATATAGAATTGGATAGGATGGAATGTATATATATAGACATAATTCAATAAATTATATCCATATTATCATACTTATTTCTTGATGTCTATATGTGGTTAGATCATCATGAACAATATAGATATGTATTTTGATGTATATATTGATCATGAATATACAAAAATATATGTATGTAGTTCTCATAAAATAGAATTACCTAAAATTGTATCAAAATATATTCTGTAAATGAATACACAAATGAATAAATGAATGTATATGTAAATGTATATGTAAACTAGAAAGTATATATAGATACACATGTAAAAATACATATAAAGTACATCAGTCGTTATGAATATAAAAATGAATATAAATATAAATATGAATGTTTGATTATGAATGTAGATATGAGTAAAGAGTTAAATAAGAACAAAAAGTGAATATGTATTTAAGAATAAATATATAGTATGTGATGTAATATGAAATAATATAAATATAAGTGTACGATATATATGTATGTGATGAATATGTAAAATGTATATAAAGTGTATATAAACATGTATGTAAATATATATATAAAACACATGCATATGGAGAAACATATACATTAACAATATATATATATAAATACGTACATATGTATATATATAAATATACAATGAAATAGATGAAGTAAATATTGTAAATATGAAGGTATGTACATATGGTATAAAAAACATGTATGTGTATATATTGTATGAAATACGTTTCTATTGAATTATATGAATAAATAAATATAGGTATTAATATAAATATAAATATAACTATAAACAAATATAAATGTAAATATGAAATGTAAAATGTATAATAATCGATATTATAAATACAAATATAAATATAATATAATAGTAATGATAATAATAATGATGATAATAGTGTTAATGATATTTTATGAGTATGAATATAAAATATGAATATAAATATGAATATGTAATATTAATATTTAAAAATATGTTCGATAAAATTGTGTGAAGAGTAAATTCAAAATATATAAATATGAAATATGTAGTATTGTATGAAATATATAAATATAAGATATGTGTATACTTAAGAAAATGTACATGATGTATATATATATATATAAAAAAATATATGCAAAGTGGTGGCAAAATTGTGTATGTGTATATATATATGTACATATATTAAGAGCAAGTAAGGACAATCAATACAAAAATATATATGAATATGGGATGAATTAATGGAGTGTATTATTATATTGGGCAGATAAGTCCTCCTCAATCAACTTATTTAATATGTCTTCGTTGTCGTAAATGTGGTTTGATTGAGGCTCTTTCATTCAACCCATGCCCTTTATCTGCCCTTAGTAAGATTATCCAGCTACTTTCCCTAACTTCTGTGTAGCATTTTATATTACCTCCTCTCGGGTTCGGTGTTATAACCTCAAGAACTCTAAATTTGAATGTATGCTCCGACCCCTTCTCTAGAACATGCTTTGCCAAAGCATTATTAACATTTTCTTTTCTAATACTATAACAATGCTCCCTAATTCTATCCCGTAGGCATCTGTTAGTTTTGCCTACGTAAAATGATGAGCATACTGAACAGACTGCTAGGTAAACAACATGGCATGTCATGCAGTTAGCATTGGCATTAGTAATAATTTCCTGTTTGGAATCTGGATGTATGAAAATAGGTTCAGTGCTGATCAAAGTACAAAAATTGCAGTGGCCACAAGGTTTGGTAGGACCATCCATCCTGACATTCTCATTATGTCCTTTATGACATAAGATTCTCTTAAGATTCTTTTTATTTCTATATAAAAACATTGGTTTCTCACCCACTAGTCTTTTTATGTCATCGTCTATCGTTAAAATATCCCAATATTTACCAATGATGGATTTAATGTCATTGTTGTCTCTTGTGAAATATGTGGAGAATTTAACATTGGTGGGATTAATACTAGTACTTATAATCTCATTATTCTTTGGTCCAAAATATGGTGCTCCTCTTAGATTCCTCACCTCAGGTGTAATTAGTAAGTGTTCCTCAATTTCATCCATTTTATATCCCCTTGCTAGTAACTGGTTTCTCAATTCATATAAATCATTCACTAAACCAACCTCATTAGAGTTCATCCTTGACATCCTTAGTGCTTGCCCTTTCATAATATTCTTGAAAACATATGTTGGGTGCATGCTAGACCTGAATAATAACATATTTCGATGGCAACTCTTCCTATAAATTCCTGTGTTAATTAGATCACACGGTAATTTCTCAATAAACAAATCCAAGAATTCAATTCTCTTCATATCATATTATACTCTGAATTTAAGACAATCAGTTAGATGATTAATAACCAATGCAAAATCTTGTAAGTCATTCATATTTCCATTCCATAAAATAAATAAATCATCGACGAAACGTCTATAAAATATCACATTGAATTTGAAAAGATGATTTTGAAATAATATTAATTCTTCCCAACTGGCCAGAAACATGTTGGCGTAGCTATTGGCACAAGGTGTGCCCATAGCTACGCCCTCACATTGTCTATACATGTTGTCATCAAACATAAAAGCATTGTTTTCAAGAATTAGCTCAAGGAAGTGTGTGATCAAATCAATAAAAACATCAGAGTAGTCACTGTGCTTTTTCAGATAGCATGCAACATAACTTAGGCCTAGCTCATTCGGAATTATTGTAAATAATGATTGTACATCCAATGTGACCAGTATTAGTTTATCCATGTCTGTACAATCCTTCATTCTATCATATAGGTCTAAAAAGAAATGTTTCGAATCACGTAATACATACTGATTCTTATTCAAAATACATCTTAAGTGCTTCTCAATAAAAACAGAAACATGCTCAGTCACCCATCCTTTTCCTGAGACTATTGGTCTCATTGGTGGGTCATCATAGCTCTTATGAATCTTTGGTAGGCCCTGTATGATGGGGATGGTTGGTGTATGTATATATAAATACTCATACAAATCTTTGTCAATTAGGCCACTTTTAAAAATATCTGTTAATACATCATGTACATAGATACACATATTATTAATAGATATCATGTTTTCCTCAACATAAAATCTGTCATGTAGCATAACATTCATTTTATCTATGTAGTATTTGGTATCTAATATCACAATGCCTGACCCTTTGTCTGCAGGTCTGATGGTAATGTTGTGATCATTTTTTAATTTATCTAAGCTGACTCTCTCACTATAAGTTAGATTATAAAATCTTCTTTTATTCCTGGAGTTATTCCTTTCATTGATATAGTACTTATGAAGTTCCTCCTCTGTTAATTTAAAATAAGTTTCAACCAAAGGATGGTTATTCGGTATGAAATCACTCAAATTCTTAAATTTAAAATTCCTACTATCATTTATGGATGAGACAGAAGCTACTGTCTTATCAGTGGATCGAAACAAATATTTTAACATTAAATTGCGGCAAAAGATTTTCAGATCCTTTATAGTATCTGTAACATCACTTTTCGTGTGGGGTATGAAATTCAATCCCTTGTTTAGGAGATTGATATCATCATTAGTTAAATCAATACTAGATAGATTGAAAAATCAATCCTTGTGGTTGTTGTTCCACATTTTCTTTATAGTTGTGTTGTATAGGGGTTCCCCTGATATTTTTCTCTTTTGCCTCCCCCTGCTCATTGATCTGGATCGCCTCTGGCCCTTGTCCTGGCGTATGGCTAAAGGGAATGTTAAATTAATATTTGGCTCTATAATATTAACATTATCTCTTATTTTAGGTTTCACGACAGGTGTTATTATAGTTTTATCTTTCATGTTTGTCCTATTAATGCTTACATTAGGATAAAGATTGTGGTTCTTAGCAGAGCCATCATGTGTTATATGTATGACGTCAGCAGAGTCATTACAAATAGGTTCAGTATCTTTTTCAGATGTTATATTATTATCAGAAATAACTGATAAATGGTTATTAACAGTGCAGGGATTCAATATATCCTTCTCTTGTGTCACTATATCTGTAACGACAGGTGCTACAAGTTTATTTAGTGTTAATTCATCCCGATTTACTGTTGATTCTTGGATAATTTTCTCAGTATATAAGTGATTCCTGTTGGTGGATGCCCCATTGATGTCCCTGTGGTAATGTTGTCTAAAACTGTTATCATTATCTACATTAGCAACCCCTCTCTCATTCATGTGAGTGTTTGGTGGAATATTCCTAGTGATACCAGTGTCAAAATTGGTATTCCTAGGCCAAGTAAATACATTCCCTGATCTAAAATCCCTAAAATCTCTAGAGACCTTAGTCTTTTTCTGTTGGAATAATTTATGTTCAAATGCTGATATACAGTCTAAGATATTATCAAACAAAGGGCTGACAACCCCTTCTGGAAAGTCATTAAAAAGTTCATGTTGTTTTTCATTTATATTGTCTATCAATGCTTTCTCTTCAGGTATAAAAAAATCGATTAAGAGTCTTAGATACTTACAGCTGGTTTCAATATTTATTCTTTGCCACATAGCTAGTAGTTCAGGATAGTCCTTTCCTTGATTGGGCATGGAAAAGACCCTGAGTCCTCTCGGTATGATGTTGTGCTGTAAGCAAAACTCAAAATGTACCCTCTGGGTCTGCAAACGCTTAAGTTTGTAGAAATCCCTTTCAATGTTTCCAAGGAGTTTATGTAATTTATCCATATCCACCACTACATTTTCACTATTGATAGTTGTGTCGCTTTCTTCAAAGAACCATGCAGGTATGGATGTTCCGTTTAAATATCTTGTAAATCGAGAAGTAATCTCATCTCTGCCCCGGTATTCACCTCTGAGTCTCTGCGATTTTGCCACACTGTCCTTGCCTTGGTGTTCACCTCCTGGCCTATATGGTAACTCGACATCCGCCATGTTACTCAAGATTTTACGTAGTTATGATGCTGCGTAAATGGCGTATGGTTAACGTATGCAAACCGTGTTTGTTTGTGCTGAATTATCAGCCCTAAATCAGTTACGTATTGTATACTATATCCAGTCGCTTTTAGCAACAAAAGTTGCTTACGTATTTTTTCTTTTTAAGTTGTCAAACCTTAGGCATTCATAAATTAAGTATTATATTCAAGCACTTTTAGCAACAAGCGTATGGTTAGCGTATGCAAGCCGTATATGTTTGCGTTGGATTGTCAGCCGTTAATCAGTTGCGTGTTGCATACTGTATCCAAACGTTTTTGTAACAATAAAATTGATTTTAAATATATTGTATTGCTTACGTACTTGTCTATTTTAAGAAGCAACAGGCAGTCACGTATTAAGTATTGTATCCAAGCACTTTCTAGCAGCAGACAGTCCCACTTTCCGAAACGGTTGGTTAAAAGTTTAATACTGCTTACATGAAAGTTAACTTCCCGTCGAATTAGCACGCTGGTACCACAAATAGCAAATTATCAGAAAGTAGAGTGGTTCCTTGAGTGCGAAGTGGGTACCAAGCCTAGCATGAAGTTTTCGTCCAACAAAATCCAAATTCACCAAATAAGCGATAGGACTCCGATGCATGTAATTCAAACCAATTTATATTTATTTAGGAAACAAACAAAATAATAAAACAGATGAGCGCTTTCACTATTAGACTAGCTTCTTCAGATCATTACAAAAAATGGTAGAGTTCCATCCCTTATATAGTAGTACAATCGGTATTTAATTAAGCTGACGTACATAATTGAATAAATTAAATGGGAATCAGTATTAGGAACATAACTCTTAAAGGAGTCAATGCTTATTCAAATATAACTTCCAGGGTTACTTTTAAACTGAATTCATTATCTACATACTTTGAATGTGATTCATACTTTTATCACACAATATATAAAATCCGCATAAGTTATACAAATAGTAATAAAAATTTTTTATATATATATAAAAAACATGTTCATTTAATTAAATAAATACGATATATCATGTAAGCTAAAAGCATCTGGAATAAGTTAAAATCAAGTAAACTGTTATAAAGCATGTTTTAGAAATATTCCCAGTGCAAAAAATGACGTTGCCTCATTTATTATATTATATTCGTAAAGCATGATCTAACCTGTGATTCAAACAGAATGTATATTTGTTATATATTGTAAAAAAGATTTCCTGCAGAGTCATGTTATATTTGCCTGTTTTGAAAAGTAGTAATTTGTATTGTGGTATATATATTAGAGTTACATTTAAGTATCAAACCAGCTCTGAAAGAATTGTCTCCCAAGAATTTGATTACAATGTAGTGAGCAAATATTTTCATGGCAGGACAAATATTTAACAGCAGAAAATCCTTTTAAGAACCTATCTTTGCATTCACTCAATTTAAACACAATATGCAGTGTAATATTCTATTTGATTTTGAAAGGGCAACACCACCTCAGGATGCCTTTAAGTTACCATGCATAATACATTTTTGTAATACACTGGCATTAATACTAAAGGTTAGCATCTCATTAGCAAGAGCACCCAGATCCCTAAAGTGATCTAATGATATAAACAGCTGGGTCTTGGACAGGGTATGCATATTCTTTATTATTGTTATCTAAATGCAATGTAGAGCACCTTCTAAAATCAAACTATAACCGATTACTAACAGACCAGAAGTATAATGATCCCATAAACCTTTTTATATTATATAGCTTTTCTATTAACAAGCCTTTTTTATGTTTTTGAAAGTGTTTACATTTCCCTTAAACAGGGTGTGCAATATTTTGCCATGGTGACTGTTCAAAAAGCCTTTGGTAGGTCTGAAAAGACAGCATACACAAAAGTCTTTCTTTGATATAATCAACTACATTACTATAAAACAGCTCACATAAAGATGTAAAAAAATGCCCAAAATTGCAAAAAAGCAACTGAAAAATAAAATGAACACTCAGCACACCAAACAAAACCTTTTCTGTATTAAACAAAGGTTTCTCCAGAATAGAGGACTTACAACTGAATTTTATTCTAAAATATTGCAGGCATATCACATTCTCATTATTGATCACTTAAAAATTGACAGCAACTTCTAGCACTTTTATTTTTATTACACCGTCATTAGAAAAACCTTTTCAATATCATGAAATCCCTGAATTAAGACAAACCTAATAAGCATTTAGCACATTTGACTTCACGTAACAAAGAAAAAAGTGCACTTAACCTATACAACTTACAGTACTTAATACATTTAAATACAAGTATGTATACATTTAAATAACAATATGTCCAATATTTGGTGTGATTCATATAATTTTACTAATGTACAGTCCAATGAACCATGACTGAATGCTTTAATTAAAAGTGTCACTTTTATACTTTCTCAAAGAAAATTTAGCACAGACACATTTATAACTTGGATTATTTATAAGAAATTTAAATTTGAAATATGTTTTTAAAGGATGTAAATTTGACAGGATCTGTTTTCAAGAAATACTCTGTGTTTAATCCAGTGCTGACATTTTCTTTGAGAGTTTTTCAAGAAATGTGTGAAAAAGAAATTTATAATCATTTTCTTAATCTGAATTATCAAGAATGTACTTCTATAAAATAATTAATTTTTGATAATTCATTAAACTTTATGAAAGCTGAAATTTGGGGAGGGTTGATCATTATGTTTCAAGATGAATATATGAAATATACTGAGAATATGCTAAATAATGGATTAACTTAATGCTCGGTTGTATTATATTCACAAGAGATGTGCATTTCTAGATAATGTGCTGTTAGATTTATTATTGTAATTTTAATTATACCTTAAGTCTATGAATTTACAACATATCAATCTAAGTTTTGGATTTTGTTTGGCATTCCTAAAGTTCATAAAGGATCTACACCCCCCCCCCCCATGACCACATATTTAGACTGCTTATCTCAGGTAATGGAAGTCTGACAGAAGGTATTTCAATATATTTAAAATATTACTTGAATCCTATAGTACAGAAGTACCTAGTTATATTGAAGATTCAAAGGATTTTTTGAAAAAAAAATTGGCACACTACAACTTTACAGATGATGACACTGTTTTGTTACATTTTCTGTTGCTGCTCTGTATACTAGCAATCCCAAAGATGAAGGTATTGAATTAATTTGACTTTATCTAAGTTTTCTAAACTGATTACTATTTTTATTAATACACCATATATTTTACTTGATGTGTTTGCGGACAATAATTATTTTATATTTAATTATAAATATTATAAGCAATTAAACGGATGTAAAATTATTTAAATATGTAGCATTTTCAAATGATTTCTAGAAGGTTTTTTTGGAATGGATCTATGCAGGAATGATTAGTTTTTCTAAGTCAACTTAATACATCTTTGATTGGCTATTTTGGATATTAAGTCACTATGTTTCCTTTGGACAAATGTTTTGATAGCAGGCTGTATGGAAAAGAATATTTTTTGAATAATTACTTGCATTTTACTCATAATCATCCCTGTTTTGAGAAGACTAATATAAAAAAGGGGCAAATGATTAGAACTTACTACAGAGGATGGTATTTTTAAACAAGAATTAAAGGTTATAAACAAAGTGTATACTTTAAACAGCAGAAAATGCCTTAAAAGTTTTGAGAGACAGATGCATTAAATTTTCACTCTTATTAGAAATTATGGGGAAGGACAATTACAAATATTTGCATACAGTTTGGATAGACAGTTTTGTATACATATGCCCTTGGACTGCGAGACTATTAAAATATTAATAATAATTAGAAAGTGCTTAAAGGGTATAGTGAACTTAATTATATAATAGGTCAATATTATATTTTTACTTATGAAAGATCTACAAATCATAAAATTATATACAGATAATACCTTTCTCAAACCTGTTGCAACTGACAGAAATAAAGGTATGTTTAAATGTGGAAATTGAAAGACTTGCAAATACATTTATGAGAAGCCATTTATTTGAAATGTTTTGAAAGAACTATACCCATAAACAGGTGCTCTACTTGTGATACTAGAGGAATATTATATGTAGCTAGTGGTTCCACATGATTCCTTTTACACTGGGATTTCTACTAGAAAATTGAGAAAAGAAATTAGAGAGAGCTTATATTTTATTTCTAGTAAAAACACTCATTTTTTTTATATATAAACAATAAACATTTGTATTAAATTATACCATATAACATGAGGAAATCTTCCATTTATATAAATGAAAACAATCCATATTGACACAATTCCAGTTACAAACACTATACATTAAAAACCATATTGACATAATTGCAGTTGCAAAAATCATACATCACTTATAATCTATCCGGTCATTGTCAGTCAAGCATTACATAGCTCATACAAATCCTGCCTTCCTTTAAACCTCATTCCTACTCTGAATGTATTGTTCCCACAATTACCATTTTTTCCAATGTAATTTGCTCCTACCTTTTTATAAAGATCCCATTTCCATCTGTTTTATCACTGTTACTATGTTCACTATTTCTAGTTAAATTGATTTACACTTTGATTTCCATTTTATAGCAATTGCTTTTTTGGCAGCTGCCATAATTAGAAGGCCTTACTATGTCTAGGCAATTCCAATTTTGTATCATAGCTCAAAAATCATTTCCTTATTTACATCAGTTTGCTGACCCAGTTTCTCTGACAAAGGAGTTTGCAAGGACTTTTTAAAGTATACCAACTCATTACACTCCCAGAAACATGTTCCCAGTTGCCTTTTTCTTCCCCATCACACCTCCAACATTGCTGTCCAGCTGAGGAAAAATTCTTTGGAGTCTACTTCCAAGCAAAGATCCTAAATCTTCTAGACTTTTTGGATATTTGGGAGGCATACATATATTCCTCCAGTGTTTCTTTGTGAATTGCTCATCCAGTCTCTCTTCCCAATCCTTTCTAACCTCCTCTGATTGATTCTTATAGTTATCATATATGTTATATGCTGTACTAAATATTCCTTTTTAATGGCAGCTTCTGTTCTAGATTTTACTAAAAACTCTACCAGTGCTGGCTTTTGTTTAGGACCTCCCCCATTTCTTTCTCTTTGCCTATACTCTGATATCAATCCTTGATAGGGAAGGCAATCTCTAACCTGCAGTCCAAATAAATTGTTGGTGTCTTCTCATTCTATTACCTTTCCCTTTCTAGTTATTTGCCCCCAGTACCTTGGTTCCTTTGCCAGTTTTCTCCAATAAATTCCAGCCCCGTCTTGACTACTGTCTGTATCCCTAATTGCAGTCATCTCTATTGGCAAAGCCTCCTTTCTCTAATCCCATGTTGGCTTAGTTCTTAGAATACTTTATGCTACTTTATAAATATAATATTCTGTATGACTGTTATTCTCCTTAAGTTTTCATCCAAAATCCCAGTCTCTCCTTGCTTCTTCAGCTTCCATCCAATTCATCATCATCCCTTTTTACTTTGAATTATAGTTTTCTGCTCGTGCTATGTATATGTGCCTTAACTCTTTTTGTTTGAAATACCCCTTCAAATCGAGTAATTCCAATCCACCTTACTGTGTTGAAAGAGTCAGATTATCCTACTTGAATCTTGCCATCTTTAGCTCTTTATTAATTGCTATACACAACTTTTCCTCTGGATGATAAACATATGCCTAACCTGTGTATTAGACCAAAGAGACTAAAAACATTTTAAATGCTTGTATCTTACTATCAATATCCATAAACCATATATTCCTTTTCCTCAGTTTTTGTATTATTTTTTAGTCTCTTCCCACATATCCTTAGCTGCCACACCAGAATAATTTTTAATCCATACTACTAAGTACTTAATTTTATCATGTCCCAATAAATATGGATATTGCTGAACCAACTCGCATGTGGGTACATAATCTACCACTACTGCTTTTGTTTTAGCTTCATTAATTTTGTATCCTGAAAAGATTTAAAACAATCTTAAAATGTTCCACAACACTGTAATGTCCCTTATTGGTTTTGTCAGGTATAAAATAATACCATCTGCAAATAGAGCCAGCATTTATTGACTATCATACCAATTATATCCTTGAATGTCTGAGTCCCTTATTTTCTTTGACAAAGGTTTTAAATATAATGCAAATAACAAAGGGAAGAGAGAACATCCCTGCCTGGTTTCTCTGCTCAAGCAGAAATTATCAGACAGAATACCCACTGACTTTAATTTCCACCTCCTATCCCTCATATATCCTCACAATCATCTTATAATTTTATTTGTGAATGCAAATGCTTCCATTGCCCTGCTCATAAAGTCCCAGCTTACTGTGTCAATGCATCATGACCCACCAACAACTGTGGTATTTTCTTATATTCTGCTTTCCTCTGGATCAACAATGTTCTTTTAATGTTCTCAAATGTCTGCCTCCCCTCCACAAAGCCACACTGATCCATATCTATCAATTCTGGTATTACTTTTGCAATTATTTTAGTTATTATAGGCATGAACACTTTACAGTCATGGTTTAGTATTGAAATGGGTGTGGATGAAGCTGGATCTGATGGGTCTTTGGTATTGCAGCTACTACCCCTTTCTTCCAAGATACTGGTACTTCTCCTCTCAAAATACTGTTAAACAAAACTTTCCAGATCTTTAACAGTTTTTTTCCCTCCTAGCTTCCAAACTTCCACAGGAATACCATTTATTACTGTAGACTTTCTTGTAGATTAGTTATACATCACCATTTTTATCTCAGCTCCTCCTAGCCTAACTGTTAGTAACTAAGCCTCATCTACCTCTGACCTTGGCATATTTAATTAAACACTAATAATGTTCTTGATAAACATTTGATATACAGTCCCAACAGTAGAAAGCTTTATTTTTTCAATTTTAGAATATGCTCCACCCGATTTAAGGGGAAGTTTATTTAAAAATAAATTAGAGAAGAGAGAAACTCTGCGGCAGTTCAGTTTGAAAGCTGATACAAATCCTGGACCGAATGAAAATATTAATACAAAATGTTTTTACTTACTCAGAAGTAGAAAGTTAATATCTATAAATAATTTTATTGAAAATTTTATTAAGTAATGGAGATATATATATATATGTGCCTTCTGTGGAAGGTTGGGCGCCGGGCTGGCAACTCGACACCATAAAACTCCACTACCAATCATGAGCAGACAGGTGATTCGCTGTGGCAACCCCTAACCAGGAAAAGCCAAAAGAAGAAAAAGAAGAATGGATATATATATATATATATATATATATATATATATATATATATATATATATATATACATACATACACACTTATACTTGAATGTTTTAAATATTAGAACTTATACACATAGTTAAGTGCCATCAAGTATGTTAATTGATTGTTAGGTGTGTCTTATTTTAAAGGATTTCATGCAGTTAAATATTTTCCTGGTGAAGTCTTTGTATTAAAATGTCCGTTTCTGAAGTGGTCGTTAGTAGATGTTTAGGTTTTAGCTTTTTGAGTTATTTTTCCAAATATTTCCAATTTGCTTATCTGGACATATACATGACTGTTTAAAACAACAATGACAAAATTCTATGTTCAGTCAAATAAAAATATTACTTTAAATGTTATGTTTTAAGCAGAGATTTGAAGTTAATATATTCACTTAGTCTCGGTATATTGCCAACATGCAACATTTTGCCTGAGAAAACATCACTGTCACATTATCCAAAACAAACAAAAAAATCCTTTACAATATTCACATGACAGAATATTAAAATAAAGCATTCATATCAGTTTGTTCTTATTAGCATACTGATGCCCATACATTCTAAATGTATGCTTTCTTATCAGCTTTTCTAATATAAATACATTCAGTGGCATATGCTATACCTTGGAAATTACAATTACAGTACCCCCCAGCAGCAAGATGTCTACTACTGGCAAGCTATCATAGGCCCTTTTCATATACATTTATACATTTTACAAAAAACATGGGGAGGTACAGAAATTCTTACTCAGCTATATAATTTTATCTTCAAACTTACTACTGTATTTTAATATTCATCTAATTTCACGATTTTATTACTTTCTCAACTAACATTGGTCTTGACTACCAGAAATGATTTCCATCTATTAGAAATTGTTTCTGATGCCCTTAACATCTAAACCCTACACCATACAAACTATATAAAAAATATCACCTCAGCAAAAGAAGTGACAAAGAAGAAAAACACCATAAGATTAACAGCTATTAATGCTAGCACCATTAAAAATGATGTATACAGGTTAATGGTTTTGGAATATCACCAGAAACAGGCATATAATATGTTTGGAAGATGTTCAATTATTAAAAGTACAACAAAAATAATATAAACAAAAACTGTGGGCTAACAATACTGCACAGACATTTGGAAATGATTTCTGTTTTTATACTGATGTCCTAATTAGGAATAAAGACATTCAAATGTTATATATATATATATATATATATATATATATATATATATATATATATATTATTTAAAAAAATGGCAACTATATTATATGCAATGTACACTGCTACAAAAAAAAAGTTTATAGGACCATAGTAATCTATGTTCATAGCAATGTAAAAGATGGAGCTGCCATATTTGAGTAAATTAAAAATTATGTTTTCTTAAATATGGATATTATTTTGATAGGTGATCTTATTTGCACTTTGAAAGGCTAGGACTGACAGTTTATAAGCATTTGACAAAGTACGGTGGTTTGAAACCAGATAAGGCAAGCAGTTTCATTTTTATGAGAAGTAACTGGACATCTGAGTTTGACTACATAGTTATGTTGGATGGGTTTTGCATAGCCAAAGAAGGTGAAAAAGATGTGTACTTTTCTGACCATTGTATAGTATAGGCAGACATAGTTGATAAACAAGAGTTTATTAGGAAAGAAAAAGTTATTAAGAGGTTAATACAGAATGTTACAGATGTTTCAGAAATCTGCAAAGTTATTGTTTGATCACTACAAGATGAGACTCTTTTTAAGAGATGTAAGAATGTTTGATAGTTATAAAGAAAAAAAATATGGATCATTTAAACCCGGAGAGGGAATATTAGAAACATTTTGAGGAGATATATAAAATGTGTAACAGATTTTAGGGAACCACTATCTGGTGAAGAAAAAATTTGGTTAACTGCAAAAGAATTTTATATAATAAAATAGTAAAAAAATTAAGACTGTGGCTTATACACACAGACTTCATGGAAAAAAGAGGATGCATCATGTTTTACGGACAAAAATATCAACAATTAGAGGCATTTAACCTTGAATAATACTGGTTACAAAAGATTAATGAAAATAATTCAGACATGATACAAGTGTATATTAAAATATGTTTGGGACATTGGAATTTATGGGATGGAAGACAGGCAGTTAATTACTTATTAATATTTAAAGAGGTTGTGTATTTCATTTTTAGGGAAAAGTAGATTGTAACATAGCTTCTGATTATGAAAAAAGAAGAGGATATCATTAATTGCAAGAGTATGTTGGACATTTTAAAAAATATAATGTATATGAAACTTTAATATATGCTTTAAGAATAGTTTATAAGAATGCAATAAAACAGAGCATAAGTGGCTGGTACAGTTGCTCTGTCTCAAAACAGGTGGCAAGCAGGGATGTCGTCTGAGTGGTGAGTTGGAATGATGGATGGATTAACGATGTTATTCAGAAGTGCAAAAAAAGATGTTGTGATGCAGTATGGCAACTTGACAGTGTACTTAAGTGTCCTTATGTTCGTGGATTACGTTGACAATTTGGTTATTTTTATTGAAAGAAGTACGTCATAGAGTAGAACTGGAATTCTTGGTTTGAGATTATGTAAAATTAAGAGTAAAGGTATTAGTAACAGCGATGAGATGTGTGGTACTTATTTTCAGAGAGTAGGTAGCGTTGTCGCCTCACAGTAAGACGCTGTCCGGTTCGATTCTCAGCTAGAGCGTCTTCTGCGTGGAGACATGCGTGAATGGGCATACCTTCGTTGAAGGTTGTGCGTCAGGGCTGGTAACTCGGCACGTAAAAATCAACTACCAATCATTAGCGGATCGGAGTTCCACTGTGGCGACCCCTAACCGGGAAAAGCTGAAAGACACACACACACAGGAGTCTCAGGAGCATAAAATTTAGTAAAGAACATGTTAAAATTAAAATATTGAAAGGTACTAAAAGTCTGGATGATACTTAAAGAGTTAATACATGGAGTGTTTTTCAAATTTCTCTGTCAGAAGACATTTCATTTAATGCACACTTTTTTAGGAAAGCCAGGCTATATAGGTGGGATTCATAGTTTCCCAATAATGTTGAAAAGATCTTTTACAGATTATTTTTAGTATAATCTGGGGATTCAGAACTGAACCTCATTAAAATATTTGTTATATATTGTAGCAAAGACATGGGGAATTAGGTATATCAAATACCTAGCATCACTTCATATATACTGATTGATAAAGACAATTCTGAATAAAGAAGATGCTGTAGAAAAAATAATTTAGGACAAACATAATGATTTTTGGATGGCAGATGATTCAAAGAAAAAAGAAAAGAGTGGGGGGATAGTGAGATGAAAGGATATTATGATAAACATGGAAAGCTAACTTGAAAGAAATGCCTGGATATGGAAGGTATGGTATAAACATATTATAGAGGAACTTCATGGTAAACCCGGTGGGGACAAAAGTGAAGATATAAAGAGTGAAAAAAGAGAGGCAGAAATGATTTAAGGATGTTAATGAAATGGGTAACATTGTATGAAGACAAATGTCAAAAAAGGTGCTTGCAAAAGGATTTATGTTGTACATGCAAACAGATGAAATGCAAAGTAATGTTTGTAAAATT